>NW_027305718.1:0-77491 GCF_039555335.1 Amphiura filiformis
ACAATAGTATTTGTTTGTATATGCTTGTATAGGTAATTTATATACTGTTATATATTTGTCGCTGGGTGGCACCTGGATTAATTTAGCTTTCATCACGAGCATTCTACGAGGGGGTATCAAAAGTTTTAGAAGTGAAAGAGCTATATCAATGAAATTTTGTCAGTGCAATCACTGGTCCTTATGTACACTATGATGCAAAAATGGTCTCATAAGAATGTTTACTTTTTTTTACAGGCGCTAGATGGTCAGTACCTGCCTATGTAACCGTATAACCAGCAAAATGGAGAAAATTGATGCATGTAGCATGATCAAGTTCCATTTTAAGGGTTATAGTGCCCAAAAATCTGTGATGAAATAAAATTCATTTTCCAAAAAGCAACAGTGACAATATCACAATCACCACCGAAGATAACTTTCATTTCATCATCGATTTTCTAGCTGCAACCCTTCAAATGCGGGATCTTAATAACGCTGCTTGCCTCAATTTTCTCAATCTTGCAGTTTATGCGCAGTAACTGGGGCAGCAGGTTATTAGCATCTAGCGTCGCCTGCAAAAAAAAGTAAACATACTTATGAGACCATTTTTGCACCATAGTGTACATAAGGACCAGTGATTGCACTGACAAAATTTCATTGATATAGCTCTTTCACTTCTGGGCGATTTCTAAAACCTTTTGATACCCCTTATGCGTGTATACGAGGTTTTATGGTATAGCTAGTTAAAATTGTACATGTTTGGGTAATACCGAAATCTTTGCGATGAATACGGATTATAGATGTACAGACTCTTCTAAACATTTTGATGTGTGATTTGTCCATTACATCTGTCCAACGACGCGGAAAATGCATGGGGCTGACCCTTATACTGATATTAAAATAAATAATAAAGGAATAATCTATATGATAGCTAACTTCACCATTGCGTAAATGATTTACATAACAGATAGGGTAAAGTGTTTGAAACAAATGCAACCCTACAACAAAGAGGGCACAACTGACATCGTTATTCGTACTAGACACAATGTACTTGTCTACCATTGACTTGTACACAATACAGGGTGAGTCATAATGATCTGTACCCAACTTATTAATTAAATTATATCGGATTATAGCAAATGAAGTTGGTCTGAAATAAATTAGTGAAATAGGGTATAGATCATTTTGACTCACCATGTATGACAGCTCTATATAGGTCCATAGGGCAATGGAGGCCAAGGGCGTAGCCAGCTTTCTTGGTCAGGATACATTTTTGGGACACAGACGTAAACAATAAGCCAAATCGGCATTGGAAGTTTGCAATGCATTGTGGGACAGTTTTTGCAGTTTTGGGACACTTTGTCCTTTGACCTATTGGGAAAATTCAGAAATATTGGGTTTTTGTACGTACAAAATATACTGTAAAACACTTTAATTTCGCGGCAACTTTATTTCGCGAATCGCCAATAAAAGCCACATTTTCGCGGCAATTTAATTTCGCGAATCAAAAGAAAAATTAGAAGCTTAAAATGCACTGTATGTAGCAAAGTTTCCGAATTCATAACCTCAATTTTCTCTTGTTTTCGGGTAGAATTGTCATCTTACCTTTCCCAACAGAATGTTGCAATTAATTTAGAAAAGAAATATGCCGGTTTTATTCTCGGAACTTAAATGCAAACTATGAAGAAAATTATTTTAATTTGCGAACTTTGAGCAACACGTTTTACAATGGACTCAATGTAGGCTGCCAATTTGGATATCCCACCATGCCCTTTCTAACATCCTTGAAACACAATTTTTTTTTAAACTTTATTTTTCATCCTACAACACTAAAGAATAATATTTTTATAATTTCTTAGGTGTGAAAAAAATATTTAAAAGCATTCAGAAGTTATTTTGATACAAATGATGTGAGGGAAATGAAACTTGTGCCAAAAACGTCAGAGTCACTATTTTCAAAGCACCAAATGTATCAACAACATAAGCAAATCAATTCTCCAGCAAAATACGTAAAATTAAAGTTTTTGGAACTGTTAATGATGTTACAAAGTAAATGACTAACAAATAATAATTTATGCCATAACATTATGATTTTATGGTTAAAAATAGTAATATTCAAGATTTAATTTGTTAAGTTAGGGTTGCCAAATTCGGCACCAGTTACAAGTGTATTTTCACAAATGTAATTTCGCGGCAATTTTATTTCGCGAATTGGAGGTGCTCGCGAAATTCGCGAAATTAAATTGCTCGCGAACTTATAAAATGTTTTACAATAGTTGAAACAAATATAAAAATATTGTTATTTTATAAATTAATTATTTAAGTATTTTTAATGATAACATTATGACAATAATAAGTAAATTAATAATTTCCCCGATATGTCAGAGGTCAAATTGTCCCAAAACTGCTCTCAAAAACCGGAAGTTTAGTGATTGGGCTTATTGCAGTTGCATACATAAACCGGTTTTGTTTTTAGAAAGATTGTGAACGTCTTCTAGCTTCAAAAAAGCCTTTATACTCGGACGTATCGCGCAAATAAATTGTATTTTACACTATTTTTAATTTTTGCTCATGATCGGGATGAAAAGGGCTTTATTGTGACAAGGTGCGGTTTTTTTTAATAATATTTTGGCCCATGATCTTAGTAAATTTTGGTGGAAAATGGGCTCCTTGTACCTTTTCTTTTCCATTGTCCTGTAGATTTTCTCTTTAATTCCCCTTGCCACCATATGAGTTTGGGGTACTTCAGAATAGGTAAATAGCACCAACATGGAGTTTTCTATTGTGAAAAATGTTTGGCTAAAATGTTACTTTTATCCGTTTGATGTGATAGAGCAGAAATATTACACAAAACATCGTATAACTCTTGATTACACTTGACACAATTATGAAGATGGTTGCTACTATAGTAAAAAGCAACCATTAAAAATTGTGAACAAACATAATAAAGATGTGTCTATAATTAAATGTTAAGAATGACTTGTATGTTTTTTTGTCTTTATGTTATTTTGGTATAAGATATATTATACGGTAATACTTACTGCGCGGTTATACTTCCTGCACCCATGCCACGCCAGTTCTGTTACCGTCCACGTGTGATTGATATCCGATCCATATCTGAATAAGCTAGTATATACTTATGGTCCTCCCTACACAAAAGTTGAATTTATTACTATATCACTGAGCGAAAAGCGGTTGGTATTTTGACCAATGAGGTAGGTGGGCTTTTCCCAACGCATCAAAAGCGATCTCCCTCATTGGATAAAAGCCATTCGCTGTCGCTGTCTTATAAAGAAACAATGTGGCTCCAAAAACAATAGAAAGCAAGCTTAAACTATAAATTAGCCCCAGATAGAGGGCAGGGCCTGAAGAATGAGGGAAATTATGGGGTAAAGAGTAAAAAAATGAAAAAGAGTAAAAAATGGGTGACAAGCTGTCCGTAAATATTACGTTAGGTTATTCTTGCTTTCTTGCCCTGCGGGGCCCTTATATTGGGGTCCCACTTGGAGTGTTTAGTCGTCGTATGGGAGATGCCGGCCTCGGGCCTGCCGGCCCGGCGCTCTTGATGTTTTTAGTTGATACTGGGCCCCAGCATCAACAAAAAACCCTTAAGGGGTTCTAAAAATAATAGTTTTTATATTCTATAGTGTTATATCTACCAAAAACGTTTCAAAACGTAAAAAGGGGCCAAAGTTTAAAAATCTTTCCTGTGTGGCTTTTCACCCTTTTTTAAACTTGGTCCCATTCAGTATAGTAGTAATTTCTACAATTAGGTTTAAGACTGTTCAAAAGCATAGGCTATGTATTATCAAAATCATTTGAAGGTTTATGTTTCATTATATTGCGTGTTCATAGAGAGTAGTAGAGTATTATATATACTTAGCAAATTGACTGTCTGTCAACTTGCATATAGGCCCTACATCTGTACATGAGGCGCAGAATCGCACAAGACGATGAAGAATTTAACAAAGTGAGTATTTGCTACTTTTGCTTAAATCAAAATACATTATCAATCACGCACGAACATTAATTCATTTACTCTACAAAATGAACAATGACAACTAAGAAAACAAACAAGTAGCCTAAAGATGACTTCATATGGGTCTTTAGAAACTTTCATAAATGGGACCAAGTTTTAAAAAGGGTGAAAAGCCACACAGGAAAGATTTTTAAAACTTTTTGAGGTAAAAAATATTGCGCAGTAATTGGGTTCTTTGTAGCCATGCGAGGCGAACTAGTTGGATATCCATATTTCGCGGTTAATGGTTCTTTGTAGCCCTGCGGGGCAAACTAGTTGGATATCTATACTTCGGGATGAGTGGTTTTTTGAAGCTTCGAGGGGCAAACTAGTTGGATATCCATATTTCGCGGATTGTGGTTCTTTTTAGCCCTGCGGGGCAAACTAGTTCGAAATCCTCATTTCGCGGTTAGTGGTTTTGACGACCCGTAACCGCCCATCAGCTGCATGGGGTAAGAATTATTAAAAAAATTAATAGCTGAACCCAATAGTTCAGCGAGGGACTGGAAACGACATATTGATGACTATAGAGTGTATTCAATAAACCCAAGCAGAAGGAGAGCTGCTAAGTAAGAGTTATGCATAACCATAAACACATGCATGATCAGACCACGAGTGTTCAATTTCCTCATAGCTTCCCACGTTGTACACACGTCAGTCGAATTTGGCGGTGTTGGTTTATTAGCCCTCCAAGCTATAACATCGTCCACTTTTTGTTGAACTTTGTATGTGGGCCTCACTGTAATAACATAAAGATCAGTCTGATCAGTGTGATATCATTTCAAGAGGTCACTTCACATGATTAAGCTAAACAGCCTAATTCGGCCCTGATTTGGTAAAATGATCTAACTTGAAATTAAAATCGCTGTTTCGAGAAAAAGAGCTTTAAAGTTTGAACACTTGACGTTTTTCTTTGTGAATAAAATAAATTATTAAACAGATCTAATGTCTTAGAAAATATATAAATCTCATTATTTGGTGCAGAAAAAAATTAAGAGTCCCACGTAACATCGCATGGTAAAAAGTGAAAAGTAATTGAACAAAATGGTGTTGTTCAACGATGTTTTAATATAAAATTATACACTGACTTTCGTACAAAAGTACTTTATCAAAGTGAGCAAAAACAACCGTGACACTCCCATCACGCGCCACTACAACGAGATTCCCCATATTCCGTCTGATCTTAAAGTCACTGGCCTTCTCCAAAGCTCAGGTTCAGATCACTAGCGTTGGTTGAAGGAACAACATACAATCAATCAATCAATTTATTTCATCCATTCATTTACATACTATATGCCATTACGGCACCATTGCTGGCCCTGATAGCATCGGACTTAATGTCCAATTTTCTGCATTCAAACTTTAATTTCCTTTTGGTCACGCCCTGCTCATTTGGTAGATCTTCATTCTCTCCATTATAGCAGTTTTTTGTATTAATTTCTTTCTCTCTTTCTTTCTTTCTCTCTTTCTTTCTTTCTCC
Organism: Amphiura filiformis; assembly: GCF_039555335.1. Classification (NCBI taxonomy): domain Eukaryota; kingdom Metazoa; phylum Echinodermata; class Ophiuroidea; order Amphilepidida; family Amphiuridae; genus Amphiura; species Amphiura filiformis. Next base: position 5,475 of record NW_027305718.1, read on the forward strand.
CTTCTTTCTTTCTCTCTTTCTTTCTTACCTCCTTTCTTTCGTTTTTCTTTCTTTCTATCATAGGCCTACTTTCATTATTCCTTTCCTTTTTAGTTCTTTTTCTTTTCTTTATTTCTTTCTTCTCTTTTCATTTTCCTTCCTTGCTTTTTTCCTTTCTTTCATTCTTTCTTTCTTCCTTCTTTTCTTTCTCTCCTTCTTTCTTTCTTTCTTTCTTTCTTTCTTTCTTTCTTACTTTCTTCCTCTTTTTTCTTTCTTTCTTTCTTTCTTATTTTCTTTCTTTCTTTCATAGGCCTACTTTCATTCCTTCCTTTATTTTTTCCTTTCTTTATTTCTTTCTTCTCATTTCTTTTTCCTTCCTTTCTTTCTTTCCTCCTTTCTTTTTTTTTTTTTTTTTATTTTCTCTTTCTTATTCATTCTTTACTTTCTTCCTTTATTTTCATCAGTCTCTCTTCCTCTTTCTTTGCATTTCATTTAATATCTAGAGTTTGTCTGCGACTGCTTTCGCTCGCGCTGCTTTAATTTGCTTGTTGCGCCATTTCTAGTACGCACCTTTTAACATCGCGTTTCTCATTTTTATTTTCCGCGCTCGCAGACATTCTCTATTTTGCTCACTTTGATAAAGTACTTTTGTACGAAACGTCAGTGTATAATTTTATATTAAAACATCGTTGAACAACACCACTTTGTTCAATTACTTTTCATTATTTGGTGGCATGGTGGTGATTTGAGGATGTCACCAATGAAAAGAGCGGCTTCACATTACCCATGATATGGATTTATCTCAAAATGTCCAAATTTCAAGTTATTGTCAATTCATTTTAAGCCAGTGGTAACCAGTATTTCAAAAAAGGGCGTAGCTTTGAATTGATGTGATGGGATTCAATTTTATTCAATATCTATGCCAACCGTTCTACGGTTTCACGATTTAAATTACTATAGGCCTATGGCCCTAGATTGCCGAGAAGGATTGATGCAAACATCATGCATGTGAAATGTTCCAAAGGTTAATGAACGAGAATGAAAAGAACAGATAAACTTTATCATGTTTGTCTCCCTATGCATGAGTGCGTATATTTATGGCCTTTACAATATTTCCTTATGTTCTTGTTAGGTATGGAGGTATGGGGTATTATTAAAATAAAAATAGTTATATTAAATGAAATCCTGGCATAAATTTTTCGTCTTCATTCAATTGTGCTCTCTCTAAAGCAAGTAGAAATAGCTTGTACACTTTCAACATGGGAACACGTTTTGACGTATCTATGATTAGTAAAAGATGTAGCTCAACGGCCAGCCAACAAAAAGAAAATGTCTATAGTAGGCCCTTAGCTGGCCCTATACGTGAACAAGATTTTCTCTCTGAATTGGCCGTATTTTACGTGTAAGAAAATCAATCGCATTATCGTGTTCACTCAAAAATTTAGAAAATGAATGGGCACTTCTGGGTAGCCCTACCACGGGGCTTTTTTTTTTTTATCTTACACAATATACTATACACCATGCTATATACTGAGAACTGCTAAAAACCCAGTGACAGCTCAATACCCACTAACCGCTGTCCCCGAGAAAATTAGCAGTCACTGGCAGCAGCTCTCTGGACATAGCCAGGTTTTATGGTATAGCATGGTTTTGGATCACCACAGTCAAAAGGCCCTATACTAGTATGGCTACTTCTGGGCTGGGTATCTATAGATTCTATAGAATTTAAGTATGATATATTTTCGATGGTAAATATATTTCACTTTCAAAGTTTGTAGTTTTCATAATTGCAATTTCTGAAAATGATATAAAAAGCGGTAATAAGTCTATAAATGTAAGAGTATCGGATCATTTTGAATGTTAATAAATGCGAAACGCCGTCGGTAGACACCAGCAATATCAGGGATTGCCGCGATTCTTGCAGTAGCTTTTATGAATAGAATACAATAGTGGATACAATAGCGGATACAATAGCGGAACAATAGAGCTCTCTTACGGGCAAATAAACCTCGTCGCGTTTTGCTAAATTTCACTTCTTCTTTTACATGAACTAACCGTTATTTTTTAAACTTGTGGCAAAACATCGGCAGATGTTTTTAAATTATTTTTTAAACTTGTGGCAAAACATCGACCGATGTGTTTAATTACCTCAAATATTGTACTAAAATACGTGGTATTTTGACAACGGGGTACACCGTACTAATACAGAATATCCATCCCAGCACAGCATTTACCGTCACAATACGGCCGTATTGATACAATGTGTTACGTGTGCATATCGTCGGGCGTTTTACATAGTGACGGATCTTAGATACGTCACTATGTAAAACGTCGGGTAATGTCATATATCAACACCCGTCATTTGCATAATTAATTAACTAATTAATTATGCAAACTTGAGGTTCAAATCTTGGTAATATTGTACTACTCACTATTTAAAATACATTGGCCAATTTTCATAAAAATGACAAAAATCAACATCCGTCTGAGGTCAAATTAGCAACAACTGTCGTATGGGCATGAAACTTGATGGGTACAGTCAATATTTAGAGCCAGATTTTTGGAAGGTCATCCATGGTCACCCAGGGGTCATCTGAGGTCAAATTATAGTGTATTAACACTGTCTGTGCCATCCAGGGGTCATCTGAGGTCAAATTAGCAACAACTGTCGTATGGGCATGAAACTTGGTGGGTACAGTCAATATTTAGAGCCAAATTTTTGGAAGGTCATCCATGGTGACCCAGGGGTCATCTGAGGTCAAATTATAGTGTATTAACACTGTCTGTGCCATCCAGGGGTCATCTGAGGTCAAATTAGCAAAAACTGTCGTATGGGCATGAAACTTGGTGGGTATAGTGAACATTAATAGAGCCAAAAATTTTGGGAGGTCATCCGTGGTCACCCAGGGGTCATCTGAGGTCAAATTATAGTGTATTAACACTGTCTGTGCTATCCAGGGGTCATCTGAGGTCAAATTAGCAACAACTGTCGTATAGGCATGTAACTTGGTGGGTATAGTGAACATTTAGAGCCAAATATTTTGGAAGGTCATCCAGGGTCACCCAGGGGTCATCTGAGGTCAAATTATTAAAACTGTCGTATGGGCAAGATATTTCTATACTGTTAGGAGATGACCACCTATAACTGAAGAAAAACCAACAACAGAGCAAAACAACAACAAACAAAATACATATTTAGGGTTGGTTTAGTTAAATCAAACAATTTAATTTTATACATTGTTTTTTTTGCGGGTAACAGTAAGTCAAAGTAAGCAAGATTGTTTTTGCATTTGAGGATTTTAAGGCTACCGAGTAAGATAATATGCGATATTTGAAATGGCAATACCCATGATACCTGTTCGGAAACTTGTTGGAACTCTGCTACTTATTTGCTTACTTCTTAATGTGGGTTATACCAAAAATGCATCAGAAGGTAGGTGTTAATCCGAAAAAAACCTTATGCTTAAACCTTAACAATAGGTATTTAGTACTGTGTTTCGTATTCTACTGTTCTTGGAAAAAAGTTTAAAACCTGAAAATGTCGGGTTACAAAACGTTAGCAAAACGTACATTACTAAAGCATTCATTAAAAGTATTTACAAATGCTACAAAAACATTTGCCTTATTAAAGGGCTCTGCAGCACATTCTGAATACGAAGAATGTCCTCCTGATATCAAATTATTTAGATTTGTTTTAAATTCGCGATATAATACAAATTTTATGGCAAATTATTAAGAACCGTGGTAATTATAAATTGTTTCAGTGTATCAGGGAGATTCCAGTGGATAAAGAACAATTTACAATCTTTAGTATACCCAGCAAACACAAAAACGTTTTAAAAACGTTTTAAATAAGTTATATTTTGGCTTTTGGTTCAGGTAAAAACGTTTTAATAACATTAAAATGTCGGGTTATATAAAGGTCACGATGACGTTTTAAAACGTTTTGTATGAAAACACACTACAACAATATTTTTAAATGTTTTCAAAAAATGTTATTGTAAACTATTTAGGCAAACATTTTTGCCAAATATTGTGTCAATACTTAAATAACATTATGTTAAAATATTTGAACCCGGCAAACACAGAAATGTTCTTAAAATGTTTTTTCAAAACCTTTTAATAACATTTAAATGTCGGGTTATATAAAGGTCATAAAAACGTTTTTAAAACGTTATTGAAAATATTTTGGGCAAACATTTTTCGCAAAATATTTTTTCAACTCCAAAATAACATTCTGTTTAGAATGTTTTGTATCAAGTTTTCAAGAATGTTTTTGGAATGTTATTATAACGTTTTTATACCATTTATACAACCCAACATTTAAACGTTTTCTGTAAAACATTTTTGTTTGCTGAACAGTAGGTTATCAAAGAATGTTTTTTTAGGTTATGAAAGCGTTTTATACTCTTAATATACCCTTTAGATAACCCGACATTTAAACGTTTTCTGACAACATTTTGTAACCTTTTGCGAATGATGTCGAAAACGTTTTGTGTGTGCTGGGTAATAGGTAAAACAATATCAAAATTATCTTTGGTCAGCGCCACAGTAACCTGCCTCAAAAATCGAATGTCTAGTTCTAAATGGCTTCAAATTTCTTTGTTTGTTCCAAATAAGTAACAAAATTAGTGATAAATGAAAGTTGCTGTTCAAATTGAACTTGTAAGAGTCTTTGGGTGACAGATCATATGGAAAAATAGGGGGTCTTCGGGTGATAGAGCATGTGTTCGTAAAAATATGGGGTCTTTGGGTGACATCGACGCTGAAAAAGGGTCTTAACAGCCCTACATACGCGTCACCTCGAAAGTTGGAGCCCCCCGAAACAAAGGTACGCGAGAAGTCGACGCTTGACACAGAGGATGTTATTTGAAATGATTAACGGAAATTTACAGTTAAGTGAGGAAGTTAAGCAACTCATTTCAAATATATCTGTTTGTCACTTAAGTATTCGTGCGTGATCGCTATTAATTGAAGCTTTTAAAATTTGTCTCCTAAGCATTAAATAAGGATGTTGACATTGATTGACGTCTGGTACTTAAATGCTGATATTACAATGATAAAAATAACTAACAAGCGATATAAGCTGCGGAGATTTAATATCGTAGAATTCTTCATGTATGCCTCTAAATAATGTTTGACGAAAGAGAAAGAAAGGTTGTTTAAATATATTTCGGTATGCAAAGAAACCTTTATTCGTTAGCTTTAAGGTTACACAAAGAGACGTATAAAAAACGTATAAAAGACGTATAAAGTTGTTCTCTAAAACAGAGTTTTCTCAGTAATCAAAATAATATCGCAGCGAGTGAAATGTTGGTGCATTGGATGTAGCTCAACATTTTTGTGTGTGTTATATACAAATTATTAGAATAAATTTGAAAATCCTTCGTTTAAAGCATTTTTACCCACCATGTTCACAAGATCAAAAACACGTTCCATGAGGTTTTTTCAAATGTGCGCTCCGTATAAATCCACACCGAGCGATTGTTTTCTTCTTTTTCGTATTGTATTACAAATCGATCAAAGAAATAATGTTGCCATGGGGAAGAACCAAATACAGTACCGATTAAATTTTAAAACCCCGTTTTGGGGAAAATTTTGGAGAATTTGCTTGAGAAAAAGCTGGTTTGTGAAATTATCGATATCTTGATTACGAGACGTTAATTTAGACATCTGAATACCTACATTATTTCTCAACATTCTGCCAATTGCTATTCCATTTGATTTTCACTCCAAATTGAAGCTAGATTTGCAAAAACGGGTTTTCCTCCATCAGTTCGTTCAAAATTTCAGCGCCGACATGCGTGTTTATTCTAAGAGCCATAATGCGGACGCGATTGTAATCATGTAAATTATTGCATCCAATTATAGTTATCATCCGCTTTGAGAACAGTCAATTGCGTAAGCTGATATATGGCTGAGTGGATAGAGCGTTGGACTGGGAATCTAGTATGAACTATTTTTGTGGGTTCGAGTCTCCGTGTGGCTGAATTTTCTTTCTTTTTTTCTCTTTTCTCATTTTTACTTCCTTTCTTTCCTCTTTTCTTTCTCCCTTCCTTTTTTCATTTCTTTTTTCATTTCTTTCTTTCTTTTTCGTTCATTTTCTTTCTCTCTCTTTCTTTCTCTTTTTCACTATTTCTTTATTCTTTCTTGCTCCTTTCTTTTTAGTTTTATTTGATTGATTCGCTGAGTGCAGTGAATCGGGATTGATTGTTTTTCACTTTATATAATTCAGAAATTTGTAGGCCTGCTAAGTCTGTCTTGTTGATTTTCATCCCAAATTCGATTTACAAATAATTCCCTTGCACTGTAATCAGGGGAATAGCAGCATTGATTTCATCAAAGATATCAAGGCTATAAATTCAAAATCAACACATTTTCCAGGGCGTAGCTTGACGAAGTGCCCCCAATCAATTTTAAAATTTATAAAGTCCTTGTGAAAATTGCCGAAAACGGCTTGTGGCACCCCCCCGGCATCCGAGCTCCGGGCACGAGCTAAGCCAAGTTTCATAGCCTTTTCATGTCTTGACCGTGGATCGATATTCTATTGTATAAGTAGGCCTACGTCCCGGTACACTTGTTCATTTTCTGCATGGCTGTTTCTGTTATGAACTTACGCCCCTCTGAAATCAAGCGCATGAAAAACTCTCGGCTAACCTTAATAAACCGAAAAACTATTTCAAGCAACTCACAACTTTTGCAGATTATGCTCTTTTTAAGAAATGTACCCGTTTTTACTCTGTCCACGGGAGAGGGTTTGGCTAGAATAAGGGTAGTTTTCTGAAACTGAACAACTTGTTTAGGTGTTTGAAAAAGATTTGGTCACGCATGCGTACACTATCATATTTGAGTGGTCCCCCGGGATTGCATCGCGTACCCTCCTTGTGCGCCGGATACTTACCAATGCATCAGTAACACGGTTGCAAAGATGTTGGATTCTAAACATGATTGAGCTCATTTCAAGGTCATCAGAGGTCAACCAATTTTTTTTATTCGATAGCTTTTTATTAACCTCAGTGCCTACTTTTTCACGAAAAGATCATTTTGACCAAAATCATGTTAATGTCATTCATGGTCGTTTAAGACCGCTGCATAACTTCTTCTTCTTCTTCTTCCTCTCTTCTTCTTCTTCTTCTTCTTCTTCTTGTTCTTCTTCTTCTTCTTCTTCTTCTTCTTCTTCTTCTTCTTCTTCTTCTTCTTCTTCTTCTTACTTCTTCTTCTTCTTCTTCTTCTTCTTCTTCTTCTTCTTCTTCTTCTTCTTCTTCTTCTTCTTCTTCTTCTTCTTCTTCTTCTTCTTCTTCTTCTTCTTCTTCTTCTTCTTCTTCTTCTTCTTCTTCTTTTTCTTCTTCTTCTTTTTTTATACCAGACTATGAATTGAGACTATCGTCAGCAGTTAGAAGTACGTCAACAATACACGTAGACAAAAGAATGATGACAGTTTACAACACAAAAGAATCTAACATCGATTTTTAAGCTGCTTTTTGGTGTTGCGGTAACCCAAAGATGGCCGACCAAATCCTGACCTTGGCTCGTTGGATTCGTCTATAACAAATGAATCTACAATTCACACAAAATTTCGGTCGGCAAAACAAGATGTACACCCCCGAATCATATTTATCTAGCGACACCCCTTTCTGTACAATACCGTCTGGGAGAGGGTCGGAATTCCGTCGCTGTACAGGACATGGATTGCGCTTTAACTCATGCGTATGTTGGACCAGGTAAGACTAGAATCCTTCGGTCGTCTACACTGAGCATGTATTGTGTTATGCTTGCAGTGGCGACTGACAAACTGACCGTTCGTATCGTGGCGGACTCATGAAAATAATCTCGCGCGACTTTTCTTGTGAACCATAGCGCGGCTGACTACGAGTGCCCGTGTTCCGTGCCGTTCTGACAAATATCGCGCTCTGAAGTTCTAAAATAGCGTATTCACTAACAAACTCGTCAATTTAAATACAATTGTGTACGTCTCTCAATGCAACAAAAATCTTTAATTCAGCATTTTCTTCTATACAAGTCCAATTGAAACACTTACTGTATGGGACGTTTCAAGAGCTAAAGTATTTTCATCAGCCAGACCAGGCACTGATCTGCTTGGGTTGCCAGTTGACTTCTTGTTGGTATTGATTGAAGTAACACTGTCATCACCAGAAATCAATACATCATAAAGGTGACTTAATTTGAATGTGCCATCAACTCTGTTCATAGATTGGGTGCCCCGCCTCCGGATCCAAATGGATTCCTTGACCCATCTTGTATACTTTTCAGTTGTTAGAATTGCGCTATCCTCCCAGCCTATAACATGGTTATTTTGAGCTACGTGCTCAGCTAATGTAGAAGTGAGAAATTCTGATTCAGATGCTTTTCTGTTTGCCCTGGTAAATCTGTTTTTCGATGTGGTTAGAACAACAGGCCATCCATACTTCTCCCTAGACTGTAGACCAAAGTTATGGAAACGTCATGTTGATGACATTTTGGAAGTAATTCAGAAAGGATCGGTAGACAAGCTTACACAGCACCACAACCAAGTAGACCCAACAAATAGTATAAATTCACCCATGAGACAGAGCAAGATAATCAGATTGCATTTCTTGACTCGCTTATTGTGAAAAAACCAGACGGTTCAATTAAACTTCTTGTTTACCGGAAAAAGACACACACCAACCAGTTTCTTAACTTCCAATCCCATCATCCGCTACAACACAAGCTAGGTGTGATAAGAACTTTACTAGACAGAATGAACATTACAAGGTAGTAACAGAAGAGGGTGACAAAGAGGCTGAAAAACAGACCATCCAAACAGCTCTCCAGAAATGTGGTTACCCTCAGTGGGCCTTTGAAAAAGTGGAAAGTGCCATAAAACAAAAGCAGGAGCAAGTTAAACCAGCTAAAAAGAAAGATGATACAACAGGAATAAAGGACTTGTTGTTATCCCCTATGTTCAAGGTTTGTCAGAAAAAGCACAGCGGATTTCCAAACAAACATACCATTGCCACATCAATGAAGCCCATGACCACGCTGCGTAACATTCTAGTACATCCCAAGGACAAAAGAGAAAAGGATAAAATCACAGACTGTGTAAATGAAATTCCATGCCAAGGTTGTGAAGCTACATATGTTGGAGAAACGGGCAAAACAGGAACATGTGAAATCAGTAGAAAAAACATCGAAAAACAGATTTACCAGGGCAAGAGCAGACCTTAGCTCTTGAAACGTCCCATACAGTAAGTGTTTCAATTGGACTTGTATAGAAGACAATGCTGAATTAATGGAATATTACAGTCCTGATGAACTTAATCAAGAAACAACAAGAATCTTGTTTTAAAGTCCACCACTTTTTTAACACATAGGTTTCTCAGTCGTCAACCCAGACAGGGCAGGAGTAACGTGACCAATCGACCTGCACCAGTCACCTGATGAATTCCCTTGTCGGACGCAACATCGTGATATGAAACCATGTAAGTTCCTTGTTTTATTACGTTATATTAATGGGTTTTGTCATATTTGTCATGCAGAAATCAATCTGTCAGCATTGGAAATGTTCTGTCATCTGCTGTAGACCTACTATTAGGAGTACCACAAGGTTATGTGTTAGGCCCAATATTTTTTCACTAAATATGCGTCACCTGTTATTGAAATTGCTCGTCATCATAACCTAAATGTTGGTACTTATGCAGACGATACACAGCTTTACCTTTCTTTTGATGTAAATAAACCCAATGATGAAGACTTGGCTCGTCAGCGTATTGAAAACTGTATTTCTGATATACGATCATGGATTACAAAAAAATAGTAAAAAGTAAAACTTAATGATGACAAAACTGAATTGCTCATAGTATCTTCGAAAAATTCTCAAAGTAAGATTCAGCGTAAGAGTATTCAAATCGGATCTTCCACAATATTTTCTTCAACCAGTGTGCGAAATTTAGGAATATGTTTTGATTCCACGCTGTCAATGGATACGGGATTTGCCATTTGGTCTAATGCCATTTGGTCTTAATATCCATTTCTTCTACTATTAATAGTATATTGATCATACAATAGTATTTGTTTGTATATGCTTGTATAGGTAATTTATATACTGTTATATATTTGTCGCTGGGTGGCACCTGGATTAATTTAGCTTTCATCACGAGCATTCTACGAGGGGGTATCAAAAAGTTTTAGAAGTGAAAGAGCTATATCAATGAAATTTTGTCAGTGCAATCACTGGTCCTTATGTACACTATGATGCAAAAATGGTCTCATAAGAATGTTTACTTTTTTTTACAGGCGCTAGATGTCAGTACCTGCCTATGTAACCGTATAACCAGCAAAATGGAGAAAATTGATGCATGTAGCATGATCAAGTTCCATTTTAAGGGTTATAGTGCCCAAAAAATCTGTGATGAAATAAAAATTCATTTTCCAAAAAGCAACAGTGACAATATCACAATCACCACCGAAGATAACTTTCATTTCATCATCGATTTTCTAGCTGCAACCCTTCAAATGCGGGATCTTAATAACGCTGCTTGCCTCAATTTTCTCAATCTTGCAGTTTATGCGCAGTAACTGGGGCAGCAGGTTATTAGCATCTAGCGTCGCCTGCAAAAAAAAGTAAACATACTTATGAGACCATTTTTTGCACCATAGTGTACATAAGGACCAGTGATTGCACTGACAAAATTTCATTGATATAGCTCTTTCACTTCTGGGCGATTTCTAAAACCTTTTGATACCCCTTATGCGTGTATACGAGGTTTTATGGTATAGCTAGTTAAAATTGTACATGTTTGGGTAATACCGAAATCTTTGCGATGAATACGGATTATAGATGTACAGACTCTTCTAAACATTTTGATGTGTGATTTGTCCATTACATCTGTCCAACGACGCGGAAAATGCATGGGGCTGACCCTTATACTGATATTAAAATAAATAATAAAGGAATAATCTATATGATAGCTAACTTCACCATTGCGTAAATGATTTACATAACAGATAGGGTAAAGTGTTTGAAACAAATGCAACCCTACAACAAAGAGGGCACAACTGACATCGTTATTCGTACTAGACACAATGTACTTGTCTACCATTGACTTGTACACAATACAGGGTGAGTCATAATGATCTGTACCCAACTTATTAATTAAATTATATCGGATTATAGCAAATGAAGTTGGTCTGAAATAAATTAGTGAAATAGGGTATAGATCATTTTGACTCACCATGTATGACAGCTCTATATAGGTCCATAGGGCAATGGAGGCCAAGGGCGTAGCCAGCTTTCTTGGTCAGGATACATTTTTGGGACACAGACGTAAACAATAAGCCAAATCGGCATTGGAAGTTTGCAATGCATTGTGGGACAGTTTTTGCAGTTTTGGGACACTTTGTCCTTTGACCTATTGGGAAAATTCAGAAATATTGGGTTTTTGTACGTACAAAATATACTGTAAAACACTTTAATTTCGCGGCAACTTTATTTCGCGAATCGCCAATAAGCCACATTTTCGCGGCAATTTAATTTCGCGAATCAAAAGAAAAATTAGAAGCTTAAAATGCACTGTATGTAGCAAAGTTTCCGAATTCATAACCTCAATTTTCTCTTGTTTTCGGGTAGAATTGTCATCTTACCTTTCCCAACAGAATGTTGCAATTAATTTAGAAAAGAAATATGCCGGTTTTATTCTCGGAACTTAAATGCAAACTATGAAGAAAATTATTTTAATTTGCGAACTTTGAGCAACACGTTTTACAATGGACTCAATGTAGGCTGCCAATTTGGATATCCCACCATGCCCTTTCTAACATCCTTGAAACACAATTTTTTTTAAACTTTATTTTTTCATCCTACAACACTAAAGAATAATATTTTTATAATTTCTTAGGTGTGAAAAAATATTTAAAAGCATTCAGAAGTTATTTTGATACAAATGATGTGAGGGAAATGAAACTTGTGCCAAAAACGTCAGAGTCACTATTTTCAAAGCACCAAATGTATCAACAACATAAGCAAATCAATTCTCCAGCAAAATACGTAAAAATTAAAGTTTTTTGGAACTGTTAATGATGTTACAAAGTAAATGACTAACAAATAATAATTTATGCCATAACATTATGATTTTATGGTTAAAAATAGTAATATTCAAGATTTAATTTGTTAAGTTAGGGTTGCCAAATTCGGCACCAGTTACAAGTGTATTTTCACAAATGTAATTTCGCGGCAATTTTATTTCGCGAATGGAGGTGCTCGCGAAATTCGCGAAATTAAATTGCTCGCGAACTTATAAAATGTTTTACAATAGTTGAAACAAATATAAAAATATTGTTATTTTATAAATTAATTATTTAAGTATTTTTAATGATAACATTATGACAATAATAAGTAAATTAATAATTTCCCCGATATGTCAGAGGTCAAATTGTCCCAAAACTGCTCTCAAAAACCGGAAGTTTAGTGATTGGGCTTATTGCAGTTGCATACATAAACCGGTTTTGTTTTTAGAAAGATTGTGAACGTCTTCTAGCTTCAAAAAAGCCTGTATACTCGGACGTATCGCGCAAATAAATTGTATTTTACACTATTTTTAATTTTTGCTCATGATCGGGATGAAAAGGGCTTTATTGTGACAAGGTGCGGTTTTTTTTAATAATATTTTGGCCCATGATCTTAGTAAATTTTGGTGGAAAATGGGCTCCTTGTACCTTTTCTTTTCCATTGTCCTGTAGATTTTCTCTTTAATTCCCCTTGCCACCATATGAGTTTGGGGTACTTCAGAATAGGTAAATAGCACCAACATGGAGTTTTCTATTGTGAAAAATGTTTGGCTAAAATGTTACTTTTATCCGTTTGATGTGATAGAGCAGAAATATTACACAAAACATCGTATAACTCTTGATTACACTTGACACAAATTATGAAGATGGTTGCTACTATAGTAAAAAGCAACCATTAAAAATTGTGAACAAACATAATAAAGATGTGTCTATAATTAAATGTTAAGAATGACTTGTATGTTTTTTTTGTCTTGATGTTATTTTGGTATAAGATATATTATACGGTAATACTTACTGCGCGGTTATACTTCCTGCACCCATGCCACGCCAGTTCTGTTACCGTCCACGTGTGATTGATATCCGATCCATATCTGAATAAGCTAGTATATACTTATGGTCCTCCCTACACAAAAGTTGAATTTATTACTATATCACTGAGCGAAAAGCGGTTGGTATTTTGACCAATGAGGTAGGTGGGCTTTTCCCAACGCATCAAAAGCGATCTCCCTCATTGGATAAAAGCCATTCGCTGTCGCTGTCTTATAAAGAAACAATGTGGCTCCAAAAACAATAGAAAGCAAGCTTAAACTATAAATTAGCCCCAGATAGAGGGCAGGGCCTGAAGAAAGAGGGAAATGATGGGGTAAAGAGTAAAAAATGAAAAAGAGTAAAAAATGGGTGACAAGCTGTCCGTAAATATTACGTTAGGTTATTCTTGCTTTCTTGCCCTGCGGGGCCCTTATATTGGGGTCCCACTTGGAGTGTTTAGTCGTCGTATGGGAGATGCCGGCCTCGGGCCTGCCGGCCCGGCGCTCTTGATGTTTTTAGTTGATACTGGGCCCCAGCATCAACAAAAATCCCTTAAGGGGTTCTAAAAATAATAGTTTTTATATTCTATAGTGTTATATCTACCAAAAAACGTTTCAAAACGTAAAAAGGGCCAAAGTTTAAAAATCTTTCCTGTGTGGCTTTTCACCCTTTTTTAAACTTGGTCCCATTCAGTATAGTAGTAATTTCTACAATTAGGTTTAAGACTGTTCAAAAGCATAGGCTATGTATTATCAAAATCATTTGAAGGTTTATGTTTCATTATATTGCGTGTTCATAGAGAGTAGTAGAGTATTATATATACTTAGCAAATTGACTGTCTGTCAACTTGCATATAGGCCCTACATCTGTACATGAGGCGCAGAATCGCACAAGACGATGAAGAATTTAACAAAGTGAGTATTTGCTACTTTTGCTTAAATCAAAATACATTATCAATCACGCACGAACATTAATTCATTTACTCTACAAAATGAACAATGACAACTAAGAAAACAAACAAGTAGCCTAAAGATGACTTCATATGGGTCTTTAGAAACTTTCATAAATGGGACCAAGTTTTAAAAAGGGTGAAAAGCCACACAGGAAAGATTTTAAAACTTTTTGAGGTAAAAAATATTGCGCAGTAATTGGGTTCTTTGTAGCCATGCGAGGCGAACTAGTTGGATATCCATATTTCGCGGTTAATGGTTCTTTGTAGCCCTGCAAGGGGCAAACTAGTTGGATATCTATACTTCGGGATGAGTGGTTTTTTGAAGCTTCGAGGGGCAAACTAGTTGGATATCCATATTTCGCGGATTGTGGTTCTTTTTAGCCCTGCGGGGCAAACTAGTTCGAAATCCTCATTTCGCGGTTAGTGGTTTTGACGACCCGTAACCGCCCATCAGCTGCATGGGGTAAGAATTATTAAAAAATTAATAGCTGAACCCAATAGTTCAGCGAGGGACTGGAACCGACATATTGATGACTATAGAGTGTATTCAATAAACCCAAGCAGAAGGAGAGCTGCTAAGTAAGAGTTATGCATAACCATAAACACATGCATGATCAGACAACGAGTGTTCAATTTCCTCATAGCTTCCCACGTTGTACACACGTCAGTCGAATTTGGCGGTGTTGGTTTATTAGCCCTCCAAGCTATAACATCGTCCACTTTTTGTTGAACTTTGTATGTGGGCCTCACTGTAATAACATAAAGATCAGTCTGATCAGTGTGATATCATTTCAAGAGGTCACTTCACATGATTAAGCTAAACAGCCTAATTCGGCCCTGATTTGGTAAAATGATCTAACTTGAAATTAAAATCGCTGTTTCGAGAAAAAGAGCTTTAAAGTTTGAACACTTGACGTTTTTCTTTGTGAATAAAATAAATTATTAAACAGATCTAATGTCTTAGAAAATATATAAATCTCATTATTTGGTGCAGAAAAAAATTAAGAGTCCCACGTAACATCGCATGGTAAAAAGTGAAAAGTAATTGAACAAAATGGTGTTGTTCAACGATGTTTTAATATAAAATTATACACTGACTTTCGTACAAAAGTACTTTATCAAAGTGAGCAAAAACAACCGTGACACTCCCATCACGCGCCACTACAACGAGATTCCCCATATTCCGTCTGATCTTAAAGTCACTGGCCTTCTCCAAAGCTCAGGTTCAGATCACTAGCGTTGGTTGAAGGAACAACATACAATCAATCAATCAATTTATTTCATCCATTCATTTACATACTATATGCCATTACGGCACCATTGCTGGCCCTGATAGCATCGGACTTAATGTCCAATTTTCTGCATTCAAACTTTAATTTCCTTTTGGTCACGCCCTGCTCATTTGGTAGATCTTCATTCTCTCCATTATAGCAGTTTTTTGTATTAATTTCTTTCTCTCTTTCTTTCTTTCTCTCTTTCTTTCTTTCTCCCTTCTTTCTTTCTCTCTTTCTTTCTTACCTCCTTTCTTTCGTTTTTCTTTCTTTCTATCATAGGCCTACTTTCATTATTCCTTTCCTTTTTAGTTCTTTTTCTTTTCTTTATTTCTTTCTTCTCTTTTCATTTTCCTTCCTTGCTTTTTTTTTCCTTTCTTTCATTCTTTCTTTCTTCCTTCTTTTCTTTCTCTCCTTCTTTCTTTCTTTCTTTCTTTCTTTCTTTCTTACTTTCTTCCTCTTTTTTCTTTCTTTCTTTCTTTCTTATTTTCTTTCTTTCTTTCATAGGCCTACTTTCATTCCTTCCTTTATTTTTTCCTTTCTTTATTTCTTTCTTCTCATTTCTTTTTCCTTCCTTTCTTTCTTTCTTTCCTCCTTTCTTTTTTTCTTTCTTTCTATTTTCTCTTTCTTATTCATTCTTTACTTTCTTCCTTTATTTTCATCAGTCTCTCTTCCTCTTTCTTTGCATTTCATTTAATATCTAGAGTTTGTCTGCGACTGCTTTCGCTCGCGCTGCTTTAATTTGCTTGTTGCGCCATTTCTAGTACGCACCTTTTAACATCGCGTTTCTCATTTTTATTTTCCGCGCTCGCAGACATTCTCTATTTTGCTCACTTTGATAAAGTACACTTTTGTACGAAACGTCAGTGTATAATTTTATATTAAAACATCGTTGAACAACACCACTTTGTTCAATTACTTTTCATTATTTGGTGGCATGGTGGTGATTTGAGGATGTCACCAATGAAAAGAGCGGCTTCACATTACCCATGATATGGATTTATCTCAAAATGTCCAAATTTCAAGTTATTGTCAATTCATTTTAAGCCAGTGGTAACCAGTATTTCAAAAAAGGGCGTAGCTTTGAATTGATGTGATGGGATTCAATTTTATTCAATATCTATGCCAACCGTTCTACGGTTTCACGATTTAAATTACTATAGGCCTATGGCCCTAGATTGCCGAGAAGGATTGATGCAAACATCATGCATGTGAAATGTTCCAAAGGTTAATGAACGAGAATGAAAAGAACAGATAAACTTTATCATGTTTGTCTCCCTATGCATGAGTGCGTATATTTATGGCCTTTACAATATTTCCTTATGTTCTTGTTAGGTATGGAGGTATTATTATTAAAATAAAAAATAGTTATATTAAATGAAATCCTGGCATAAATTTTTCGTCTTCATTCAATTGTGCTCTCTCTAAAGCAAGTAGAAATAGCTTGTACACTTTCAACATGGGAACACGTTTTGACGTATCTATGATTAGTAAAAAGATGTAGCTCAACGGCCAGCCAACAAAAAGAAAATGTCTATAGTAGGCCCTTAGCTGGCCCTATACGTGAACAAGATTTTCTCTCTGAATTGGCCGTATTTTACGTGTAAGAAAATCAATCGCATTATCGTGTTCACTCAAAAATTTAGAAAATGAATGGGCACTTCTGGGTAGCCCTACCACGGGGCTTTTTTTTTTTATCTTACACAATATACTATACACCATGCTATATACTGAGAACTGCTAAAAACCCAGTGACAGCTCAATACCCACTAACCGCTGTCCCCGAGAAAATTAGCAGTCACTGGCAGCAGCTCTCTGGACATAGCCAGGTTTTATGGTATAGCATGGTTTTGGATCACCACAGTCAAAAGGCCCTATACTAGTATGGCTACTTCTGGGCTGGGTATCTATAGATTCTATAGAATTTAAGTATGATATATTTTCGATGGTAAATATATTTCACTTTCAAAGTTTGTAGTTTTCATAATTGCAATTTCTGAAAATGATATAAAAAGCGGTAATAAGTCTATAAATGTAAGAGTATCGGATCATTTTGAATGTTAATAAATGCGAAACGCCGTCGGTAGACACCAGCAATATCAGGGATTGCCGCGATTCTTGCAGTAGCTTTTATGAATAGAATACAATAGTGGATACAATAGCGGATACAATAGCGGAACAATAGAGCTCTCTTACGGGCAAATAAACCTCGTCGCGTTTTGCTAAATTTCACTTCTTCTTTTTCTTGAATTAACCGTTCTTTTTAAACTTGTGGCAAAACATCGACAGATGTTTTTAAATTATTTTTTAAACTTGTGGCAAAACATCGACCGATGTTTTTAATTACCTCAAATATTGTACTAAAATACGTGGTATTTTGACAACGGGGTACACCGTACTAATACAGAATATCCATCCCAGCACAGCATTTACCGTCACAATACGGCCGTATTGATACAATGTGTTACGTGTACATATCGTCGGGCGTTTTACATAGTGACGGATCTTAGATACGTCACTATGTAAAACGTCGGGTAATGTCATATATCAACACCCGTCATTTGCATAATTAATTAACTAATTAATTATGCAAACTTGAGGTTCAAATCTTGGTAATATTGTACTACTCACTATTTAAAATACATTGGCCAATTTTCATAAAAATGACAAAAATCAACATCCGTCTGAGGTCAAATTAGCAACAACTGTCGTATGGGCATGAAACTTGATGGGTACAGTCAATATTTAGAGCCAGATTTTTGGAAGGTCATCCATGGTCACCCAGGGGTCATCTGAGGTCAAATTATAGTGTATTAACACTGTCTGTGCCATCCAGGGGTCATCTGAGGTCAAATTAGCAACAACTGTCGTATGGGCATGAAACTTGGTGGGTACAGTCAATATTTAGAGCCAAATTTTTGGAAGGTCATCCATGGTGACCCAGGGGTCATCTGAGGTCAAATTATAGTGTATTAACACTGTCTGTGCCATCCAGGGGTCATCTGAGGTCAAATTAGCAACAACTGTAGTATAGGCATGAAACTTGGTGGGTATAGTGAACATTAATAGAGCCAAAAATTTTGGGAGGTCATCCGTGGTCACCCAGGGGTCATCTGAGGTCAAATTATAGTGTATTAACACTGTCTGTGCTATCCAGGGGTCATCTGAGGTCAAATTAGCAACAACTGTCGTATAGGCATGTAACTTGGTGGGTATAGTGAACATTTAGAGCCAAATATTTTGGAAGGTCATCCAGGGTCACCCAGGGGTCATCTGAGGTCAAATTATTAAAAACTGTCGTATGGGCAAGATATTTCTATACTGTTAGGAGATGACCACCTGTAACTGAAGAAAACCAACAACAGAGCAAAACAACAACAAACAAAATACATATTTAGGGTTGGTTTAGTTAAATCAAACAATTTAATTTTATACATTGTTTTTTTTTAACAGTAAGTCAAAGTAAGCAAGATTGTTTTTGCATTTGAGGATTTTAAGGCTACCGAGTAAGATAATATGCGATATTTGAAATGGCAATACCCATGATACCTGTTCGGAAACTTGTTGGAACTCTGCTACTTATTTGCTTACTTCTTAATGTGGGTTATACCAAAAATGCATCAGAAGGTAGGTGTTAATCCGAAAAAAACCTTATGCTTAAACCTTAACAATAGGTATTTAGTACTGTGTTTCGTATTCTACTGTTCTTGGAAAAAAGTTTAAAACCTGAAAATGTCGGGTTACAAAACGTTAGCAAAACGTACATTACTAAAGCATTCATTAAAAGTATTTACAAATGCTACAAAAACATTTGCCTTATTAAAGGGCTCTGCAGCACATTCTGAATACGAAGAATGTCCTCCTGATATCAAATTATTTAGATTTGTTTTAAATTCGCGATATAATACAAATTTTATGGCAAATTATTAAGAACCGTGGTAATTATAAATTGTTTCAGTGTATCAGGGAGATTCCAGTGGATAAAGAACAATTTACAATCTTTAGTATACCCAGCAAACACAAAAACGTTTTAAAAACGTTTTAAATAAGTTATATTTTGGCTTTTGGTTCAGGTAAAAACGTTTTAATAACATTAAAATGTCGGGTTATATAAAGGTCACGATGACGTTTTAAAACGTTTTGTATGAAAACACACTACAACAATATTTTTAAATGTTTTCAAAAAATGTTATTGTAAACTATTTAGGCAAACATTTTTGCCAAATATTGTGTCAATACTTAAATAACATTATGTTAAAATATTTGAACCCGGCAAACACAGAAATGTTCTTAAAATGTTTTTCAAAACCTTTTAATAACATTTAAATGTCGGGTTATATAAAAGGTCATAAAAACGTTTTTAAAACGTTATTGAAAATATTTTGGGCAAACATTTTTCGCAAAATATTTTTCAACCCAAAATAACATTCTGTTTAGAATGTTTTGTATCAAGTTTTCAAGAATGTTTTTGGAATGTTATTATAACGTTTTTATACCATTTATACAACCCAACATTTAAACGTTTTCTGTAAAACATTTTTGTTTGCTGAACAGTAGGTTATCAAAGAATGTTTTTTAAGGTTATGAAAGCGTTTTATACTCTTAATATACCCTTTATATAACCCGACATTTAAACGTTTTCTGACAACATTTTGTAACCTTTTGCGAATGATGTCGAAAACGTTTTGTGTGTGCTGGGTAATAGGTAAAACAATATCAAAATTATCTTTGGTCAGCGCCACAGTAACCTGCCTCAAAAATCGAATGTCTAGTTCTAAATGGCTTCAAATTTCTTTGTTTGTTCCAAATAAGTAACAAAATTAGTGATAAATGAAAGTTGCTGTTCAAATTGAACTTGTAAGAGTCTTTGGGTGACAGATCATATGGAAAAATAGGGGGTCTTCGGGTGATAGAGCATGTGTTCGTAAAAAATATGGGGTCTTTGGGTGACATAGACGCTGAAAAAGGGGTCTTAACAGCCCTACATACGCGTCACTTCGAAAGTTGAAGCCCCCCCCCCCCGAAACAAAGGTACGCGAGAAGTCGACGCTTGACACAGAGGATGTTATTTGAAATGATTAACGGAAATTTACAGTTAAGTGAGGAAGTTAAGCAACTCATTTCAAATATATCTGTTTGTCACTTAAGTATTCGTGCGTGATCGCTATTAATTGAAGCTTTTAAAATTTGTCTCCTAAGCATTAAATAAGGATGTTGACATTGATTGACGTCTGGTACTTAAATGCTGATATTACAATGATAAAATAACTAACAAGCGATATAAGCTGCGGAGATTTAATATCGTAGAATTCTTCATGTATGCCTCTAAATAATGTTTGACGAAAGAGAAAGAAAGGTTGTTTAAATATATTTCGGTATGCAAAGAAACCTTTATTCGTTAGCTTTAAGGTTACACAAAGAGACGTATAAAAACGTATAAAAGACGTATAAAGTTGTTCTCTAAAACAGAGTTTTCTCAGTAATCAAATATCGCAGCGAGTGAAATGTTGGTGCATTGGATGTAGCTCAACATTTTGTGTGTGTTATATACAAATTATTAGAATAAATTTGAAAATCCTTCGTTTAAAGCATTTTTACCCACCATGTTCACAAGATCAAAAACACGTTCCATGAGGTTTTTTTCAAATGTGCGCTCCGTATAAATCCACACCGAGCGATTGTTTTCTTCTGTTTCGTATTGTATTACAAATCGATCAAAGAAATAATGTTGCCATGGGGAAGAACCAAATACAGTACCGATTAAATTTTAAAACCCCGTTTTGGGGGAAATTTTGGAGAATTTGCTTGAGAAAAAGCTGGTTTGTGAAATTATCGATATCTTGATTACGAGACGTTAATTTAGACATCTGAATACCTACATTATTTCTCAACATTCTGCCAATTGCTATTCCATTTGATTTTCACTCCAAATTGAAGCTAGATTTGCAAAAAACGGGGTTTTCCTCCATCAGTTCGTTCAAAATTTCAGCGCCGACATGCGTGTTTATTCTAAGAGCCATAATGCGGACGCGATTGTAATCATGTAAATTATTGCATCCAATTATAGTTATCATCCGCTTTGAGAACAGTCAATTGCGTAAGCTGATATATGGCTGAGTGGATAGAGCGTTGGACTGGGAATCTAGTATGAACTATTTTTGTGGGTTCGAGTCTCCGTGTGGCTGAATTTTCTTTCTTTTTTCTCTTTTCTCATTTTTACTTCCTTTCTTTCCTCTTTTCTTTCTCCTTCCTTTTTTTCATTTCTTTTTCAATTCTTTCTTTCTTTTTCGTTCATTTTCTTTCTCTCTCTTTCTTTCTCTTTTTCTCTATTTCTTTATTCTTTCTTGCTCCTTTCTTTTAGTTTTATTTGATTGATTCGCTGAGTGCAGTGAATCGGGATTGATTGTTTTTCACTTTATATAATTCAGAAATTTGTAGGCCTGCTAAGTCTGTCTTGTTGATTTTCATCCCAAATTCGATTTACAAATAATTCCCTTGCACTGTAATCAGGGGAATAGCAGCATTGATTTCATCAAAGATATCAAGGCTATAAATTCAAAATCAACACATTTTCCAGGGCGTAGCTTGACGAAGTGCCCCCAATCAATTTTAAAATTTATAAAGTCCTTGTGAAAATTGCCGAAAACGGCTTGTGGCACCCCCCCGGCATCCGAGCTCCGGGCACGAGCTAAGCCAAGTTTCATAGCCTTTTCATGTCTTGACCGTGGATCGATATTCTATTGTATAAGTAGGCCTACGTCCCGGTACACTTGTTCATTTTCTGCATGGCTGTTTCTGTTATGAACTTACGCCCTCTGAAATCAAGCGCATGAAAACTCTCGGCTAACCTTAATAAACCGAAAAACTATTTCAAGCAACTCACAACTTTTGCAGATTATGCTCTTTTAAGAAATGTACCCGTTTTTACTCTGTCCACGGGAGAGGGTTTGGCTAGAATAAGGGTAGTTTTCTGAAACTGAACAACTTGTTTAGGTGTTTGAAAAAGATTTGGTCACGCATGCGTACACTATCATATTTGAGTGGTCCCCCGGGATTGCATCGCGTACCCTCCTTGTGCGCCGGATACTTACCAATGCATCAGTAACACGGTTGCAAAGATGTTGGATTCTAAACATGATTGAGCTCATTTCAAGGTCATCAGAGGTCAACCAATTTTTTTTATTCGATAGCTTTTTATTAACCTCAGTGCCTACTTTTTCACGAAAAGATCATTTTGACCAAAATCATGTTAATGTCATTCATGGTCGTTTAAGACCGCTGCATAACTTCTTCTTCTTCTTCTTCCTCTTCTTCTTCTTCTTCTTCTTCTTGTTCTTCTTCTTCTTCTTCTTCTTCCTCTTCCTCTTCCTCTTCCTCTTCCTCTTCTTCTTCTTCTTATTCTTCTTCTTCTTCTTCTTCTTCTTCTTCTTCTTCTTCTTCTTCTTCTTCTTCTTCTTCTTCTTCTTCTTCTTCTTCTTCTTCTTCTTTTTCTTCTTCTTCTTTTTTTATACCAGACTATGAATTGAGACTATCGTCAGCAGTTAGAAGTACGTCAACAATACACGTAGACAAAAGAATGATGACAGTTTACAACACAAAAGAATCTAACATCGATTTTTAAGCTGCTTTTTGGTGTTGCGGTAACCCAAAGATGGCCGACCAAATCCTGACCTTGGCTCGTTGGATTCGTCTATAACAAATGAATCTACAATTCACACAAAATTTCGGTCGGCAAAACAAGATGTACACCCCCGAATCATATTTATCTAGCGACACCCCTTTCTGTACAATACCGTCTGGGAGAGGGTCGAATTCCGTCGCTGTACAGGACATGGATTGCGCTTTAACTCATGCATGCGTATGTTGGACCAGGTAAGACTAGAATCCTTCGGTCGTCTACACTGAGCATGTATTGTGTTATGCTTGCAGTGGCGACTGACAAACTGACCGTTCGTATCGTGGCGGACTCATGAAAATAATCTCGCGCGACTTTTCTTGTGAACCATAGCGCGGCTGACTACGAGTGCCCGTGTTCCGTGCCGTTCTGACAAATATCGCGCTCTGAAGTTCTAAAATAGCGTATTCACTAACAAACTCGTCAATTTAAATACAATTGTGTACGTCTCTCAATGCAACAAAAATCTTTAATTCAGCATTTTCTTCTATACAAGTCCAATTGAAACACTTACTGTATGGGACGTTTCAAGAGCTAAAGTATTTTCATCAGCCAGACCAGGAACTGATCTGCTTGGGTTGCCAGTTGACTTCTTGTTGGTATTGATTGAAGTAACACTGTCATCACCAGAAATCAATACATCATAAAGGTGACTTAATTTGAATGTGCCATCAACTCTGTTCATAGATTGGGTGCCCCGCCTCCGGATCCAAATGGATTCCTTGACCCATCTTGTATACTTTTCAGTTGTTAGAATTGCGCTATCCTCCCAGCCTATAACATGGTTATTTTGAGCTACGTGCTCAGCTAATGTAGAAGTGAGAAATTCTGATTCAGATGCTTTTCTGTTTGCCCTGGTAAATCTGTTTTTCGATGTGGTTAGAACAACAGGCCATCCATACTTCTCCCCTAGACTGTAGACCAAAGTTATGGAAACGTCATGTTGATGACATTTTGGAAGTAATTCAGAAAGGATCGGTAGACAAGCTTACACAGCACCACAACCAAGTAGACCCAACAAATAGTATAAATTCACCCATGAGACAGAGCAAGATAATCAGATTGCATTTCTTGACTCGCTTATTGTGAAAAAACCAGACGGTTCAATTAAACTTCTTGTTTACCGGAAAAAGACACACACCAACCAGTTTCTTAACTTCCAATCCCATCATCCGCTACAACACAAGCTAGGTGTGATAAGAACTTTACTAGACAGAATGAACATTACAAGGTAGTAACAGAAGAGGGTGACAAAGAGGCTGAAAAACAGACCATCCAAACAGCTCTCCAGAAATGTGGTTACCCTCAGTGGGCCTTTGAAAAAGTGGAAAGTTTCATAAAACAAAAGCAGGAGCAAGTTAAACCAGCTAAAAAGAAAGATGATACAACAGGAATAAAGGACTTGTTGTTATCCCCTATGTTCAAGGTTTGTCAGAAAAAGCACAGCGGAAAAAAAAAAAAACATACCATTGCCACATCAATGAAGCCCATGACCACGCTGCGTAACATTCTAGTACATCCCAAGGACAAAAGAGAAAAGGATAAAATCACAGACTGTGTAAATGAAATTCCATGCCAAGGTTGTGAAGCTACATATGTTGGAGAAACGGGCAAAACAGGAACATGTGAAATCAGTAGAAAAAACATCGAAAAACAGATTTACCAGGGCAGGAGCAGACCTTAGCTCTTGAAACGTCCCATACAGTAAGTGTTTCAATTGGACTTGTATAGAAGACAATGCTGAATTAATGGAATATTACAGTCCTGATGAACTTAATCAAGAAACAACAAGAATCTTGTTTTAAAGTCCACCACTTTTTTAACACATAGGTTTCTCAGTCGTCAACCCAGACAGGGCAGGAGTAACGTGACCAATCGACCTGCATCAGTCACCTGATGAATTCCCTTGTCGGACGCAACATCGTGATATGAAACCATGTAAGTTCCTTGTTTTATTACGTTATATTAATGGGTTTTGTCATATTTGTCATGCAGAAATCAATCTGTCAGCATTGGAAATGTTCTGTCATCTGCTGTAGACCTACTATTAGGAGTACCACAAGGTTATGTGTTAGGCTCAATATTTTTCACTAAATATGCGTCACCTGTTATTGAAATTGCTCGTCATCATAACCTAAATGTTGGTACTTATGCAGACGATACACAGCTTTACCTTTCTTTTGATGTAAATAAACCCAATGATGAAGACTTGGCTCGTCAGCGTATTGAAAACTGTATTTCTGATATACGATCATGGATTACAAAAAAAATAGTAAAAAAGTAAAACTTAATGATGACAAAACTGAATTGCTCATAGTATCTTCGAAAAATTCTCAAAGTAAGATTCAGCGTAAGAGTATTCAAATCGGATCTTCCACAATATTTTCTTCAACCAGTGTGCGAAATTTAGGAATATGTTTTGATTCCACGCTGTCAATGGATACGGGATTTGCCATTTGGTCTAATGCCATTTGGTCTTAATATCCATTTCTTCTACATCCATTTCGTCTAAACCCATTTGGTCTATATCCACTACGTCCACTAATCATTTGGTCCGATAACTATTTGGTACGATAACCATTTAGTCTAATAACCATTTAGTCTAACAACCATTTAGTCTAACAACCATTTAGTATAATACCCATTTCGTCTATAACCAATAGGTCTAATAGCCATTTGGTCTAATACTCATTTGGTCTACAAACCATTTAGTCTTACAAGCATTTAGTTTATTAATAAATAGACGAAATGGTATTAGACTAACTGGTTATTAGACCATATGAGTACTAGACCTAACGGTTATTAGACCAAAGGGTTTAGACCAAATGGTTATTAAAGAAATATTAGACCAAATGGTTATTAGACTATATGGTTAGTATACATACCGGTTATTAGACCAAACAATATTAGACTAAATGGACATTAGATTATATGATTATTAGACTACGTGGCAATTAGCCTTTCTGGTAATAGACCAATTGAATATAGACTAAACGGGAATTAGAAATGGTATTAGACCAAATGAAAATAGACCAATGGATTTATAAAAAGTGTGTCAATCTGCTTATTTTCAAATCCGGAACCTACGTAGTATTAGGAAACTTCTGCCAAAGGATACTGCCGAAATACTTCTTCACGCTTTCATTACCTCACGCTTAGACAACGGAAATGTTCTACTAAATGGAATTACTGAACAACAGCTTAGGAAACTTCAACTTGTACAGAAATCTGCCGCACGCGTTTTGACAAATACAAATTGAATTTAAAACTCTTCTTCTCACATGGAAAGGATTTGTTTAAAAACAACATGGCGCCATCTTACATCACTGACCTCCTCGTCCCATACACACCTGCACGTGCTCTAAGGTCATCAAACAAATGTTTATTAAAAATTCCACGATATAATTATTCTCCGGGAGGCCGTGCTTTTTCTACTGTTGCACCAAAACTTTGGAACTCGCTTCTCTATAATCTTAGACGATCAATTTCTGTTGATCAGGTCAAATCTGGACTCCAAACTTTGTTATTCAATAATGCGTATGTCAAGTAATGTTTGATTTGTCATGCTTCTATACTGCTCTGTATTTTGTTTAACTTGTACATGTATCATAAGGATTCTTTTGGTTCATGTTGATCATATTTTGTTTGAAATTGTACAGAGTTAACAATTTGGACAGTTGATTTGTTTTATTCTGCAATACTTTTTGTTAACTCTGTTGTATTCTTGCTTGTACCTGTTTTTTGAGTCTTGGATTAGATTTAATTTTCTAGATAAATGCCCGGTTTTAAATGGTGCATTATAAATGCTTATTTATTATTATATTAAATATACCAGGCCAACAGGAAACAAGCTTGATTTAAAAACAAATAATTGTTTTTCAACCTTATAATACCAAAATACC
Organism: Amphiura filiformis; assembly: GCF_039555335.1. Lineage (NCBI taxonomy): Eukaryota > Metazoa > Echinodermata > Ophiuroidea > Amphilepidida > Amphiuridae > Amphiura > Amphiura filiformis. The sequence goes on from NW_027305718.1 coordinate 32,328, forward strand.
ACTATGAAAAAGTAAACAAACGAGCCATGTTGATTCTTAACAATTGTTATGAATACACTTTTATTTTCTTTGTTCACAATCTTAAATGATCGTTTTTACTATACTAGCAACTGTCTACATAATTTGTGCAAATTTTAATAACGACATTTTGTGCAAAAGTTCTGCACTATGACAACAAACGATAATATTGTGACAAAAATCGGTTCGCAATATATAGTTCAATGGGTGGTGTGGTATTTACCGATTCTAAAGTACCCCAAAAAACAAATCTGGGTTTCCAACCGTGCTGCACTTAAGATCAAGTAAAACTGGTTCCATTTTCAAAAAATCGCGTTCCTAGCGATTGAGTAAACGTTGTCAACCAGCTTATTTTGATTAATTTGGGTATGCTGAACTTGAATCTGCTGTCTACCAAGCTTTTTGAGACCGTGACCCTCAAAAGTCCGCATAGAATCGTACGGTGGGCAAAAATTAATTTTATTCCAATAACACTTTCAAACATGTCAAATTATGCATCTGGCCCCACGTATCCTAGAAATGCAATGTTTGTACGTGTACGACCTATCGTTAAGGTCGATTTGCTTCTTGTGTATGGGTCAAAAGTCAAAGTTACTCCAATTTTCGTAGAATTTGAGGTAAATTGTTCGTCTAGCTTGGAGGTTTCAGAAAGAATAGTTTGCACTATCTGCGATGTCTAGTTAGCATGTTATACAACAAAGAGTCAAACGATATGTAGGAATCCATATGATTCAATGGTATTTGTATTTATTTATCATCTATCTTCTGAACTTGACATCGCAGATAGTACAAACTATTCCTGAATCTATTAAAGTTGAGGTACAGTTTCATCCATTTTTACGAAAATCGCAGCAACTTTAATTATTCACCCCTGCAAATTGACCGTGGACCCGTTGCGTATCATAACTTCGTAACTATGTATCCTACGCGCAAATATGTTACATTTTCGTGATCCTTAGACCCAGACGAACAATTTGACACGTTTGTGTGAATTTGGAGCATGTTTAATTTTGCCCCGTATGATCATGTAGGGGGTTGGGGGTCTTTTTAGGGTCAGGGGTTCGAATATAGCTTGGCAGACACAATTTCTGAATTCAGCATACCCGAATTAACCCGAATTTGGTTGCCAACTTTTACGCGAACTTACCGCTTGGTGCTTCAATAAGCACATATTTCCAAAACAGAACCAGTCTATACATAGCCATAAGGGTCAATAATCCGAAAATGATCTAAGTTTAATAGTGTTGAGTGCATTTGAGGTTAGTATTAGGGTCATATAGGGTAAGGGTTAGGGTTATAATTAGGGTTAGTGTTAACTTGTTGCGGCATGCTTCGCGTCTCCTATAGTACTTTTGACTCGCTATGATAGTATAGGTCTAGTGAATATCTCTGTACAACTTGATATTCAGGGTGTTGTTTGTTTTTTTTTCAATTAACCTGCTTTTTTTTCCAACATGGTATCCGCGGGGTGCTTCAAATGAGCTTATTTTGCAAACTAAAATAGTAACATTCATTAAAAGCTATACCAGGCTAGATTATTCTGCAATATTAATAGATTTTAGTAGTGCTGTTAAAGTATTTAAATGAATTTGTTAAGGGCTTTGGTATGAACGTTTCGACAGTATTTTGTGGGACATGAGAGCATATCAAACATATCGAATTGAATTCTGAATACAAGGAATGTCCTCCTGATATCAAATAATTTTGATTTTTTTTTAATTCGCGATATAATACAATTTTTATGACAACTTATTAAAATTTGATATTTTCTTAATTTTTGATATTTAACAGTCCTCGACGTAAACTTTCTAAATCTAATGATATGTACTTAAAGTACATGAAGCTGGGATGAAAAGCCGCCGATCAATTGAAAACGTTGACCTTTAATATTGAAAAAAAAAGACCTAATTATTTTTGGTATCTTCAATACGAAAGGGCAGAATTGTCCATTGATCGTCGGCTTTTCATCCCAGCTACATGCAATTTAAGTACATGTCATTAGCTTTATTAAGTTAACTTCGAGGACGGTTAAATATCAAAAATATCAATTTTTAATCATTTGCCATAAAATGTGTATTTTATCGCGAATTTCAGAATGCGATTCGATATGTCTGATGTACTGTTTAGACGTTCATACCCCACCCCTTAAGTTGGGTACACATCAATGTGACCCATCCTGAATTGAGTAAGTCAATGAACAAGAACATTGTTGGCCAGAGCGAGTAATTGTGTGCTTTTTGTGGTAGGGCTGTATTGTTTCAAACACTTTACCCTACCAGTCATGTAAATCATTTACGCAATGGTGATTTTGGCTATTATATATTATTCATTATTATTTCTTTTAATATTTTCTTATTTATAAATTTTCATAACTTTTCACAATAAGTATATGATGTCTCAATCGATAAAGGGTGTGATTTGTTAAATATTTAAAGTGGTGATATCCTGCAATTATGTAAATATTAACCTCACATTTGATAAATTAGTCAGGCCCTATTCATTTTCTTGCAAGCGGAATCCCTCCACAGTTTGCGAGCTTTAGCATTGAATCCGAACGAGGCGAATACGTGTACGCCTTGCAGAGAAGAAACAATTATAGCAATCCACCAGAGTACTTCAACATCTGCAGCGCTTGCTATGAACACCAGGATCCAACAAAGTCCAAGAACAGACGAAACCTAAAGAAGAACGATATAAAAAGGTTTTTAGACCTCAGTGTTAGAAATATTAAAAAATATTTAGACCGGGGGATCTAATTATAAGATTTTTATTTTAAGAATTGTTTGGGTTCCCTAGCCTGGTCTGGTTGAGGTAGCATTATCTCAAGCGCTATGAGTCTTTTAACTAGATTGCCCCACGGTATTGTTCCAAAACAGAGTCCAAAGGGACGCTGATGGGATTTTTAAAACAAATAAAATGGGTAATGACATAACTAAAACTAGTCAATCTGGGTCATCATTCTTCTCACTATACAGGGAAATCGCGCTACTGGACAATCTTTCTAAGATTTGGAAAATACTTTTGTATGTTTTTTCGTCCTGACCAAACCAAACTTAAAAACCTATAGTTGACCTTTTTTAGGGATTTTCCAGCGCCTTTTAGCAATGAATTAAGTTATCTGATAACCATAATAAGCGGTTTTGTAAGATTGTAAGTACATATTGTACATACCTTTGTAAATAAGATGGCTTCCCTCCAGCTATCACTTTTCTGTGATTTATTCTGAAGCTTGTTAGATGTTTGCCTGTCTTTCCGAAGCTTAATCATGGTTAAGATAGCTAATGTACTATTCACGAATAATGAAAGAGCAACTGGCAGTCCGAATGCAAGAAAGTTATCAAACTGCGAGATAATCCAGCAACCGTTTCCTCCATATACAATGCCTTCGTTTGACAATAAGAGATAGAAATGCAGGGCCAAAGTAGTGTTTGAAACCAAGAAGGGTAAGCCCCAGCCTAACCCTTGTAGAGCCAATGATGTCTTGGTGCTCTTTGGTACCATCAGTATCTTCTTCCATCCAAACTGATAGAATAAAATGAAAGCCATGATGGATGTCCATGTAAACGTCGATAGCCAGAAGTAGTGTTTTATCACAGCAAATGTAACGCAGAGAGTTTTAGACAGGGTCAAAGTATAAGTCAACAGAGTACATAGCTGAGCCATGAACAAAGCAGCAGATAAACTTATTACTCCATAACCATAAATATTTCTGAATTCTTTGAATCTGGTGTATGTCGTCAAAGTTCCCAATAAGCCCGTTAAGGACATTGTAGTAGTTACGAAGCAGACGATGTCAAGAATCCGGGTAACATCAAGATGTGAAACTGAAAAAGAGTCGTAGCAAACTTGCGCTTTTTTGTTCGGCAAAAGAATGAAATCGCTGCTGTTAAATTCATTGCCGGAGGAAACTAAGACCGTTCCGTTGTTTTTAAGGAAATACTCGGAGAAATCGAGAGTTATTAATCCACAATCAAGGACAGTGGAATCCAGTTTGTTCCCGCATACAAACAACATTTCTCTATTTTGATGTCCTGGAGTTTGAGTTGCCTTGTATAATTCGTAGTAAATGAAATAGATTGGTGTGATGTAGATATCTTCAGGGATGAAGAGAACTGTTGTCAAGTCTGTGTCGTTCGACAAAGGCAAGAAGTCAGATGATGGTCCTGTGTACCATTCCTTCTTGCAGTTGAACTGTAAGTCATCATTAACAGCACTTTTATCACATTTAATGAATACTTCCATTTCCGTAACTCCACAAACCAACTCTTGACGCGTATGGTTACCATCAGCATGATCAGATAAATTAGAACTTGCTTCAAGTTTCAGAGTGCTTTCTAGGAAGTGAAGTATCTCAAAAACATTGACCTGCGAGTCCAATTCAAATGCTTGCCATTCCATGTTGTTAAATGTCTCTAGTTTATATTCTCTAATGGTCAGTTGCTTGTATCTATGTAGGTACTTTTTTAAACATTTGTCATCATCAAATGCTTGAATTGGATGTTTGAAGAAAAGTTTCAGGTGTTGCTCGAAGCATTTCCAGTTACTGATTTTCATGAAGTTTGGCTGGTTATTTAAAACACACTTGGGTGACGTGAGTGACAGGGAATAACCTGGTTTGCATGATATCTGCCTACATAATTGCGTAACCGGATCACGCGCCTCGTTGACAAGACATGTGCCTACTTCCGGGGATTCAACCGCTTTGAACGCACGAAATTTAAACATTGTCTTGATATGACCGTACTCATAGAGAGAACGACAATGGGGTTCAATGAGGCCTTTCTCGCAGAAGTAACAATATAGGTTTTTAAAACCGCTAAAACAAGATGAACCATGGCGTTGAACTTGACTTTCACATTTTTCCGAAAGCGATGGTTCTGTAGAAGGAGGGCAGTGGTCATGAGGGTAACATAGACGCAAGCGATTACCAGTTACAAATTCTTGTTCCTTTTCATTTTTGAAATTTAAAAATGTATCTCCGCTATGCAAAGAAGTGTGAATGCAATTCCGAGAACTACGGGGAAACATATTCCATGGATATAACTGGGTTATTTGGCGATTGTTACAGATCGCGCAGAACATGTTACGAAAATTATAACCATATTGGTCAAACACGTAAAAACTGTCGGCTCGACTGGTACAAAGTTCTTTCACATTAGATTCTTTCCAAGAAGGTGGGCATTTGTCAACCAGATACACGGAGTGTAATACAAAATCATAACAGCCATAAAGCTTGGGATCTATCCACGTTTTTGATTGGACGAATAATGATGTATTACACATGACGTCATAATCAAAGCAACAATCTCCAAACGTGACACAATCAGGGTCACATTGGCATGAGTCTGAGTTGTTATGATCGCATCGTTCGTCACAGCTATTAATAGAGTCAATGGTAATGTATCTACCCAAAGTGTCATCCCACGATACTATATAATTATTATAGAAACAAACATACATGTAAGTGTAAGAAAGGTCACAAATGTTAAGTCATTGAGGACAAGAAAACACACACTGTATTATTAGGCAATGTACTAAACCAATTTCTAAACAAACTCATCCCATCAGCACGGCACCCAACGCACCCCTACCTAAAATAAAATAAAATAAAATAGATTAGACGCAGCAACTGTGATATAAATTACTTAAAAGAATCTAAAATTGGTCTGTGTCCTGAAATTTACACACGATCTGTTTTCATGTGTGGAAACTCACATGCTTCTAAAGTGCACAATGGCTCCCAGTTTTGGTGCTTAGCAGCTGTACTAATAATCGAAGATTATTTCGGCAACTTTTCACAAAATGACCTTCCCACCTTCTACTCCATTTGCACACAATATCCCAATTTTTGTGCCGGGATCGAACCCAATCCCCACCTCTCCTCCAATTTCAGACACCAAATAACAAGGCGTCTGCCACTGGCCTCTCCAAGCACCATCAAGGAGCGTTCGAACGTCACAACTTGCCTTTTAATTCATTTAGGGAAACGATGCACGATCCAATAGAATCATCATATTAATAGTACAAAACATGTGAACTACAATATGACAAAGAATCGATATTCACGACAGAACCGATTTGAAGTTTTTGTTACTGAAAGTTTTTTTTATAAATGCTACACTCAATAGTCACCTTGTGTGAAAAAACGAAGTGAATTTTATTTGTCTTTTTACTGCGATACCCAATTCCAATGTTTGTCCATGAAGCACTATTTATTTTGAATGAAAGCATACAATGCACAAAACAAAAAAACATTAGATCTGAAACTGACACATATGGATCAAACAAACCTTGTAACATCACTTGAGTACTTCATACCTCACACGGCTGTGACTTCTGTGTTCCTATATTGCATATATCCATTTTATTGGATATTTATGATTCACTCCACTTCAATTTGCACGAATATCATCTCGAAATTTGAAAAACCCGCCCACCAATGTGAATGTTTCGTCATTCGGTTGGGTAACCTGATCGACAGCCTCATCCCTCTACTTTTTCCTCTCAAAACAAAGATGTTGGCATCAGAAGAAAGCTCATATTTGTCTCATCATGAGTAAATCCGGTGAAATTTTAGGCCTAAAATATATTGCATTTAGATGTTATGAACGAAAAAGGAATAGCCTCATCCCCAATTAATATTAATACCACACATACCATTATATGCTGGGTCATTGTGAAACACGATTTTACTTCTAATATGAAAATAGTTAGTGCTATTTACCTCAAAACTTGGGAATTGGATTATTTTGGTACAGGCCTCAATATGAGGTACAAAACACAATGTGAAAACATCTGACTACCTACCTTTAAATGTAAAGGTAAACTACAAATATTGTTTCTTCCTTTTAAACAAAGCCAGGGGTATTAACTACCGGAACTCTGTACTGCTTTAGTGCCAATGAGGTTAAGAAAATGATAGGTGTTCCTAATCTATTGTACCGGGTGTCCCAAAAGTAACTTAACATTGTGCATTTGCCATCACTTGCGTTTGGTTAATAGTTTTGTTACAAAATTCCACAGTATGTAGATAATTCTTTTTAAATGTTATGATACCAAACATGCCTATGTGGTCATGACCCTTTGGCATGAAATTAACGGATATCTACCGTACCGTAAAACCCACTTTTATAAACGTAAAATAAGTCTCGTCATTTGAGACGTGATAACAGGATATAACGTGTTATCGTTTTAAAATCGGTTTTGTTTAATTTTGCTGTGTTTGTTTGATTGTTTGTTTTCAATGCGTAATCTTCATTTTCTTTTTATCTGGATTTTATATGGAAATTGCTTAAGATCTTTTCTGAGGAGTCGATGAACAGTTGTACGCGGTACGTTGTTCTCCATTGAAAGTCGACGTACTGATTGTCTTGGGCATTTTGCCACCGCTCTTCGTATGACATCGATGTTTGTAGCCGATCTTCCTATTCTTCCACGTCCTGTCCGAGATAGATCATGAACAGATCCAGTTGATAGAAATTTCTGCACTAGTTGCTGTATTGTATTTCTCCTGGGTGCATAATTTACATTAAAATGTTCCTTAAACTTTGCTTGAGAGAGTTTGTCCGACTTTGTCTCGGCAAAGAACCATACCATCTGAATCCGTTGATCTATAGGAAATTCATCTTCACTTAAGGTTATGCAGGATTTTGAAATTTTGTGTAGGCAAATTGGCTGCATGTAGCCACCTAAAATATTTTGTTTTTCAAAAAATAAACATGGCAGGCCTAAAAATCATACTTCATCTTAAAGTTGACACTCTAATGATTATTATTGTAATACTTTTAACGTCATAGCTCATACACAAATGTACTTTTGTCTAGTATAGTGCTGGTTGAATACTCATGCTCCACTGTGCTTATGCTTCAGTGATTTTAGCAATCAAATGAAAATGATAGGGTTGCCAGTTCATGCACTGGAATAATAATCACTATAAGGGGGCACATCAATAAATAAATGTCCCATTGAAATACATGTGAAAATACAATAAAGTAACTAGGTGCATAATAATAATTATGAGTCCTGGGGGAGGGTAGAATGGGGGAGGGGGGAGCAGTTTTTGGCAAACATTTACAGTGCATCTTTATAAGGCTTAGGAAACACTACAGAAACATTCAAATTCCTCATCATAATATCTAGGCCATTTAAAGTTTCCACATTGGCAAAGTTAGGCTGGCCGAGAGCAGGGCCAGGGGAGGATGACAGGAAATGTTGGCATACCTTTTAAAATCTAACCCACGGGCCCCCCATGTATATTTGGGATTCCCCCTTCCAAAGAAAATGATAGCCCCTCACACCTTCTCTTTCTTCCATGAGTTACACAAAATGCGGAAGGATTTAGTGTAGTGTCCCCTTAAAACAAGAACTGTCTTTAAAAAAGAATTAGTGCTGTGGGATATCTAGAGCAAATATTGATACACAAAAATAATTAACAAAATACTTTGTTGATACAATTTTTTTAATCTACATCTCTGAGATGTTTAATATATACATATACTTCATAAATAAAAATAAAAAAACAAAAGACAAGTTGAGTGGAATTTTCACCCTCCGTAACCTTAAACTGTTTTAAAGTAAAGTTTAATATTGTCGATATCTCCTAATTATAATCTAAAACAGCAGTCACGCTTACGCTAGGCCATATAATCCATGAATGTTCATGCCTAAATGTAGCGTGTGCAGTGAGTGAAGTTCAGTGAACCAACTCTATTGTTCAGGGAAGCACATCATTCATGTGCTTGAACAAGGAACATAATTATGAGCTTGCTTTTGTGGGTTTCATACACACATATGTACAGTCGCACAGTAAGGTCAAGGGGTCATCAATAATGCTGTTTTTGGTATCAGAATAATTCTAAAAGATCAATCTATGTGAATATGTTCTCTGAGAACTTCTCCATTTTGGTATGAAGTAGGAAATATTTGAGATATGGCAAATTCACAATGTTAAGTTACTTTTGGGACACGCTGTAAAATGTGTCATAAAAACAAATTGGTAAATGCTAATGATATTGTATTTATATTTCAAAATGTAAAAGTTCAATCTGGTTCCAAAAAAAAAGAATGCATCTTTGCCCTGTTGCACGTTTTTTTACTCACCCTGTACCATGAAAGAGGAAACAAATAAAACCTTAACAGGCTACAAATAGTAGAATTCACATGGAAGCTACTTAAAACTTGGTATGATTTAGGTAATGTTTCAACAAGGGAGCAGAGGTGCTTTTAAAAGGAAAATGAATATTGCTGCTTTTATCCCTTTGCATTTTAGGCCGGATATATACACCACACGACTTTAACCCCACACCTAGTCTTCCCACACCCACTATTCCCACATCCATGCGAATGCCCTTATATATAATACAGACGTACCTTTTTCACAGAATACGCGAGTCTCAGATAATCCGTTCATTGAACAATTCCCTTCCAAATTAACCAACTTCAATTCCCATCCATCAAAACTAACTATTCCTACATAGTAAGACTCTTGATTTTCCGTGATACTTTCATTTTTGTTTCCTATGTACTGACATTCGCTCGAAACAATCCAATTTGGTGTGATTTCACCGCAACTTTGGTACCAGGTGTGATGAACTCGGACTTGAAATCTGTGAAAGCTGGTCGAAGAATTATGTAACGGAACCAAGCGAAAACGACCTCTTATATCATCAATATGAACGAGATTATGTAACGCTGTACCTGTAAGTTAAAATAACAGCATAGCCGAGTGTTAGTATTTGTATAATATGAAAAAAGATGGCCTTTTTTACGACGGGAATAAGCATACTGTGATGACATTTTATCATTTTCACCGTCGAGCCATTATTAAATTTTTTACGTTTCTATGTCATGTTTCTCTACAGTGAGGATAGCTTGTTCAATCCATAGATACAATGAGATGACTTGGACGAAGGACTAGGGTTGAGTAACCGCTTACAGGTTGAACTCCCAGTCTGCCTAATCATGGCAAAGTGGTGGTTAAAGCGCTGGTTTCGTAACCCAGAGGTCCTGAGTTAAATCCCCGGGTGGGATCACTTTTCACAGTTTGTTTATATCAATTTAAATTTTAAAAAATATTAACCTAAATTCAAAATTGATATAAATGAGGATTTCGTGATCCTAATATCCTCTTTTTATGACATTTGTCAGTAGAAGTCCACGAAAGAAGCTTATTTCCAAAATTTCAGTTGATTCCGATTTTGCGTTTCAGAGTTATGCATGATTATGTGCTAAACGAATTAATCTGCAAGAAATTTTTGGTACATAAACATTATGTAGCCAGAGGTTTCCAGTGGTATAAAATCTCAACTTTTTTGGAGAAAAGTGAGGGGGGGGGGGTGATGAGGTTGTGGACCACGAAATGCCCTTTTACAGTCATGGACAAAAGTTTGGAATATTTTTATTTTATTTTTTTGAATAGCACTGTTTTTAAGTGCAGATTTCTTACCATCAATAACCCGTTAGCCATACAAAATGAATCACGGGTATCTGGTAAGGTCTTGGGTACCATTCCATATCACACAATACGTGATGTAGGTCGACAATGGCTTCTTATGCCTGACCAATGAACCATCAGGAATCCTTTTCGCAGTTATCTTAGCGATATGATTCATAAGGTTGCACTGGCTTTTGTATTACCGTGTGAAGAAATCAGCTTTACTTTGTTGCATCTGGCTGTTGTATACGATATTTCTGATCATGGGGTGCGAGTTGAGCGCATATTTACACGCCCGCGTCATTGACTTACGTAATCACGGCTACAAACAAAAGGATATTGGTGTCGCTTTAGGAATTACATAAGGTGCCGTTTCTAAAATTTTGAAGAGACGTCGAGAGACAGGAACAACTACATCTAGACCAAGGACAGGTCGGCCCCGAAAGACAACCGTCAGGGAAGACCGATCTCTCCTGAGACTTTGCCGCAATGGCCGCACAAAGCCTGGATCTTGGCTACAAACAGAATGACTGAGGTCCATAAACGGGCCTGTTACTAGGAAACTTGCGAAAAATGGACTGGTTAGTGCAAGTCTTCGCACAAGACGACCAATAAGAAAGCCAATACTTATGAAAAGACATCGGCATGCGCGCTTACTTTGATCACAGAGACATAAGGATTTTACAGTAGGCCACTGGCGTAATGTGATCTTCACTGACGAGGCCCCTCCTCTACAGACAAGATGGCCGATTCAAGGTCTGAAGATAGGTTGGTCAAGCCCTTCTTGAGGATTGTATCCTGCCTAGTCCAGGGAGATGGTGGTGAAATCACAGTATGGAGAGCATTTCACAGTAGGTCGAAATCACACCTCTACATACTAGAAGGACACATGAACCAGGACCAATACCTGCATGTTATACAGTTATGCTTCCGTTTGCAAGAAGAGACTACAGGAACAATGTCGTGATCCAAGATGACAGCACCACGGCGGACAGAGCCCTACACGCGAAGGAATTCCTTGAAAATGAGAATGTAGAACATCTGGACTGGTCACCTTTGATCCTGGATATGAACCCTATACAGAACTTATGGGCAGAGGTATCCCGCAGGTTAGGTAACATGGATAACCAACCAATTACCCTGCAGGAACTTAGATACGCCCTCATTGCTTGCTGGCGAGACATTCCACAAGGAACCTTGGAAAACATGGTCGAGGGAATGTCACGTCGCGTACATGACCTTGAGCTGGCAAGGGGTAGACACACAAAATATTGAGATGTGTTTTCTCAAGCAAGAGACTTATCTAAACATGTCATAGTGAGAGTTTAAATTTGTGTTGCGATTATGTGATCCTTCCATTGTAATGTGCTTCCTCCGGTAATATTTTGTTTAATTGACAAACTGTGCGATATAAACATCAAATGACATTTGTATCTTTCAATTAAATTCAACTGAGCACTACTCCAGAACAATAAACATGTTCGTAATATGATTGAAAACTGCATTTGATACAAAAATAAAAAAATATTCCAAACTTTTGTCCATGACTGTAACATCCACATTTACATTTTACACCAGCATTAAAGCGTTGACATTCACAGCTTGGAGTAACAGGTATCCTGCAATCCTTTGAATTGGGATTAAAACATCTTAGGTAAAGGTTTAGATACACTCCTGTTTGAGCATTAGTCAACCCGTTAGTAGGAATAGAATACACTGCTAATGCCATGTGATATCCAGCTTGAAGACAAGCAAACTCGGCCAACTCAATGCTCCAATTATCGACACAGATTCCACCCCATGACACTCCATTTGACACTTGTACAATTGCCATGTCGGTTGGGTTTCCTATCAATCTAGTAGATATCGTATGGTCTAGAAAAATGAGAAAGATTGACATTTATTTTTAAGACTGTTAAAGGGGGTGGTCCGATTTTAATTTGTTTTTATATAAATCTGACAGTTATAATACATGCATATCATTAAAACAATCTGATTCCAAATTTATTTATTTATTTATTTATTTATTTGGCTTCATACACTGGTTACAATATCAAATAACAAAATTAGATAAAAGATGGATAAATATATTGCACAAAGTAAAAGTATAAAAGACACATATATAAACATGTGAATAAAACGCACCCCGGATCCAGCACATGTAAAAGAGATACAAGTGTAGAGGATTGGGATGAACAGGTGCATATCACCTCTAAGACCATCCCACCTCAAGATCAAAAATTTAATTAAGACACCCTACAAATAGCACAGCTACATACGGAAACCCACGTACAAATGTCAGCCGGCCGAAAATTTAACTCAAAATGAGAATGCAAAAAATTAACCACATTGCTTTTAAAAAAAAAAAAAAGATGAAGAGGACCTAACACTAAGGGAAGCTGATTCCAAATTGGCACAATGCGGTTAAAAAACTGGACTTAAAAGCTTCCGTTTTGCAGAAGGGGATCCTAAGGCGCAAGGTGTCACATGTTGATCTTGTGTTGGGACGGTCTTGCCCAATCTCTGACTTGTAAAACTTGACATACTTGTAGACATCCAGATCGTAATTGTCAGACAAGGACTTGTAAAATAAACAAATATCAAGTTGCTCTCTACGATGCGTGAGGGGTAACATACCCAGATGGCACAACCGCTCCCGATAATCCAGATCAGGATAGTGCATGATGAACTTGGTAGCTCGCCTTTGAACACTTTCGAGACACTGAATATTGTGTCTGGATGTACCACTCCAAAGGCAGCTACCAAATTCAAGATTTTTTCAGGTGCCTTAAAACCAACTGTGCGCATGATGAGACCCATTTTTTTATTGCACTTTTTTACCAATCTGTTAATATGGTCGTTCCAATCAAGTTTGGATATGACATCAACACCAAGGTCTCTGACAGATTTGATTGCACTACGTTTTGTGTTATTCATAAAATAATCAAAATTCACTAACAAACGTTTCCTTGAAACAGTAATGACTTGGCATTTTGAGGGATGAAAATTTAATTCCCAAGTATTACTCCATTGAACAAGATGATGAAGATCTTCCTGAAGCAATTTGCAATCATTGACATTTTTTACATTAATGTAACATTTTGCGTCATCCGCAAAGAGTGCAACTTTTGCATGATGGACAATGCTAGGCAGGTCGTTGATATATAAAACAAAAAGTAAAGGGCCAAGGATGGACCCCTGTGGCACTCCAGAAATAACAGGCAGCCAGTCAGAATAAACCCCATCAACAACGACCCTCTGCCGTCTGCCAGTTAAGTAAGCCCTAAGCCAGTGCGAAAGATCTGAGTGGATACCAAATGAGCCAAGTTTATGAATAAGAAGCTCATGAGATACACTGTCAAAGGCTTTTGAAAAATCAAGATATATCATATCAACCTGCCCAGCATTGTCCAGGATGGAATTAACTTCATGGAAAACTTCAACTAACTGTGTAGTGGCTGAGCGTCCTTTAATGAACCCATGTTGGAGAGGGTAGATTTGGTTTTTAATAACAGGAAATATCATATTAAAAATAGCACGCTCCAATGGAGCGCTTTGAATTATAAGCTACAGAAACGTGTCTTATGGCTAATAGAACAATGTTGTTAATCCGTAATGTATCCACACTTAATTACCGAGCAACATTAATAATACTGTTTATGAACCTGTTCTGTCACATGACATCGTCAGCTCGTCATGTGACATCCCAGATCAATAAACCAGTCACCATCAGATTGAAAAAGACACAGAGTCGTCGTGTCGAAAGCTCACGTAAGTGAACAAATTTAGTTGTGTGTAACGGTTTAAACTCTACCAATATGTTAGAAACACAACAGAATAACTTCTACCAACGTCTCGCTAAGGATTACGACAAGGATTGCTTTCATTTGGTTAGAGATTTGGAAAGAACGAGTCTCAAAATATCGCGACATCAGAATCACCTTCGGTTCACCCTACAGTGTAAGCACACGGACATTGTCCCGGTAAGCTTAAAGCTTAAAACATCGATGAAGGGAATGAGAGTGAACAACATCATGGAAAGGGCGGAACGAGAGCTTATTTCAGAGAGAATACGTCATATAATTTCACCAAGGATATGGTCGAATCCAACCAAAAGTGTACACGGCATGTTCAGGGCCATAACTTAAAAGTATTAATCAATTGGCATTCGTTTTTGTATTGTGTTTATTCGCCTTGATCATACGCTTCGCGCCATATATAATAAGACCCCTTCTGTGAAAAACTTAGACACAGAGATCCCAAAACATGCTATTTTTACCCATTTTTTCAAAATATTTCTTAAAGTATTTTTAAAAACATCTAAATCAGTTATGAAAAGAAGTCATTGCATTGAATCTAAATTGATTTCCTGAAAGGTGTGTATTCAAAGATTGCCTGTTCAATTTTTCACATATTTGTACATAATTATGAATTTTTGTGATAATTTTTGAGTGGTATTTTTTTACATTACCTACGAATACAATTTTTCATAGCACTAGATATATCTTTAAAAATGGAAATCACTAATAAATGCGCAATTGATACAAGCTTTGATATGTCCAATACTGAAATGCATTGCATTCGGACATCTTTATTATTGTGTTTAGCTGCCAGAAATTCTAAATGGCACAAAGGTAGGTTTGGTAAAAATATGCATTACCTCCGAATACATGTTAAAAGCTGTGTCATTTCCACAAAGTGAGAGAATAGTAAACAATAGTTAAGCAATAGGTGCAGGGTAATACACTCTTTATTTCTACCAAGTTTCAATAGCCTGCGTTTAAATATTTCTGAGATGTCAACAATAAAAGCAAGTATTCGTAGGTAAATTTCGGTAACCGAATGTTACCTACGAATACAATTTGACATCATGACAGTATTGTGAAACACCGCCATTCATGCCAATGCCCATATTGGTACATAACGAAGGCCTGTATGTTTGCTATCAAATCATATGTCAATGAAAGTTGCGAATTCACATACATGCCCACCATGCAAAAGTGAATACGGCTTAATTGTTGAAAAATATGTACTGAAATAGACGACGGTCTGCTCATTTAAAAGAAAATCAGATTCAAAGAAGATTAGAAGGGGATAAATACTTGGATTTGTCAACTGTCATGTGTGCTTCATTTTAAATGTTTACCGACCTTCTGGTTTCTGAGTAATTTGTGTCCAAATTGATTTATTCGAAGGTAACTTTTGACGTTTTCGCTAAGGTTACCTACGAATACCATGGAAAAAACGACTGTTCTCATTGTCTCATGATGTAGACAACACAGTGATGGACCCTGGTATAAAGCTAATTGTAGTTGCCCTCAAACGAAAGGCCACAAGACGTAACTGACTCCAAGATGGACTTCACAAGTCTGCAATAACGGTTTTAAGCGATTTGTGTGCAATTAAGCAAATTAAAGTCACTTTAGTGCCTTTGTTTCTTACTTCAATCCTCTTTCAACCGCTGTGAACCGACATTATTAATACGTGATAGGGTCTAAAGTATCAATAAACGCACATAAAGAAAATAATACATTCAAAGTGCTTTATAAAATGAAGTTTTGATTGCGATATCCACCAAAAGTCTAATTCTTACCTACAAATACTGAAATGTTACTTACGAATACAGCATAATACATGACATTTGTAATGAAGTGTCCCTACCAATGGAAATTAATTGTCAAAACTTTAAGCGGTACCCCAGGACACTATTATTACCCATATACGGATTCATTCAACAATTATTTATTATGTAAAATTGCTGATTAACTACTTGTATATCAAAATGAAGTGGTCAAAATCTTGCTAAAAGCATCAAAAATTTTTGATCTAAGGTAATAGCATTTATTCATTTGGACGTACCATCTGAAAGAGATCTAAAACTACCATTTTATTAATTCATTACCATAATAGCAACATTTAAACCTCTAAACTCAATATAGATATTGTTAAATCGCTCATGTTACCTACGAATACCCGGGTTTCTTCACCTTTTCATTGTATAAAGCGTTAGGTGTATGCGTATAATTCCTAATATTCTTGAAAACATATATCCTACTCGTTCTTATACAATGTGTAAATTGATTCATACTCATTTGATAAATAAAATACAGAAACTGACCTAAACTTCATTTTCAAAAATAAACTAGCATAAATTGACTAAGATCATATTGATCGCGTTATAAAAATAAAAACAAATATTTTCTGGTTGAGCTAGCATTTTCCTAACACCCTGTGGTCTACATTACACGAAAAAAAAGCGTTAATGGGAATATTCCATTTGTTTTAGGTTGATTAGTATTGCGATAGTGAAAGCATCCTAGTGGTATTCGTAGGTAACATTGGGTTTTGATGTCACATTTACTATCACTCGTCCTGGATTTATTTTTCAAGATTAGTAATGGCACTTTTGGTTCCTATAAGGCCAATATGTCATCAATCAATGGGCAAAAGGAAAAAATTGTGGAGACATTTTTATTTTGGACTTTTATTTTTGGCCCGTGGACACTTTTGGTTGGATTCGACCATATGCTTAATCGCAAGTTTGAAAGGACAAAAGATCAACTCAAGAATCTGTTACCTAGCGACATGTTTACTAACATCCTGGATAATACCCAGAAGGCCATGCGCGGGTAACACTTCCGGTGTAAACAACGCCATATTGAGAAATACCAGAAATTGAAAAATAAATCCACGCAAGAAACGGAGACCAAAAACAGCGATGAATTGCCAGAAAACATCGACAGATGGGTCGTGAACCTATCCGATAAGCAATTGACGGTGCCGGAAAAGAAATTACTTGCCAGAGGACTTAATTTCGCAGTCACTCCATCCCATGTGCCAGTAGATGAATTCATCGTGTGCACCGAAAATGCAGTTCGCATTCTTGGATTTAACAGCCCTGCTTCAGCGGAATTACGTGCTAAAACAGCTGGCATCTTACGCACAGCGAAGCTCCCTGTAAGTAACATTTCTCGTGAGGAAAGAACGGCCGTTAAAGATCTTAAGGCTGACAAAACTATCTTAATTTTACCTGCCGACAAAGGCAGAGCCACGGTGGTGTTAAATTAACAGGA
This sequence comes from Amphiura filiformis, assembly GCF_039555335.1. NCBI lineage: Eukaryota > Metazoa > Echinodermata > Ophiuroidea > Amphilepidida > Amphiuridae > Amphiura > Amphiura filiformis. Next base: position 49,851 of record NW_027305718.1, read on the forward strand.
TTACTTGGACAAAAGCTCAGAAATGACTTGATGATCAGAACACTTATGAAATGCTTACCAAATATCCAACTAGCCAGTATAAGACTAAGCTTGTAAACATTCTCCAAAGACTGCTTAAAGACAATGCTATTACCTATCCTGAGAAAAGGAAATTGCATCCTACATCTGCAGATACCCCTAAGTTCTATGGGCTCCCTAAGATACATAAGACTGAGGTCTCTCTAGCTCTTCGTCCCATTGTATCATGTATGGGTTCCATCTCCTACGATGTTGCCAGGTTTATCGCTGACATCATCGGACCATTAGCAGGGAACACCCCGTACCATCTTAAGAACTTTCAGGAACTAGTTGAAAAGCTTAGCACGGTCAAGATAGAGGATCATGATGAAGTCTTGATTTCATATGATGTCTCGGCTTTATTCACAAGCACGCCGGTTGATCAATCAATTACCATCATTCGCGACTTGTTGGAAATGGATGACTCTCTCTCTCTACGAGCGCTCGAACCTGAAACCGGACCAGGTCATTGAACTCTTGACTTTCTGCTTAAAGACCACATACTTTCAGTTCAATGAGTGTCTTTATCGTCAACGTGAGGGGGTGGCGATGGGGTCGCCGGTTTCACCCATTGTTGCTAACCTCCTTATGGAGGATTTTGAAGACCGTGCCATTAAGACAGCGCCCCATCCACCTAAAGTCTGGTACCGTTACGTGGATGACAGTTTCTGTATCATCAAGAGTGCGCACGTTGATGAGTTTACTCATCACATCAAAAGAATCAATGGTGCTATCAAGTTCACCACGGAGCCGGAAGTGAACAACTGTATCCCAATGTTAGACACTTTAATCACGAGACAGCCTGATGCGTACTTGACGTGTGGTGTATACAGAAAACCTACCCACACGGACCAATATCTAAACTTTGGTTCACACCATCCCTTGCAACACAAGTTGGGTGTTATCGGAACCTTGACCCACAGAGCCAACACTATTATCACCCGCGAAGAAGACAAGCAACAGGAGATTAATCACATCAAGCAGTGTCTTCATCAGTGTGGTTACGAGCCATGGGTGTTCGCTGTCAGTGACAACAAAGAAAAGGACAAATAGAAAGCCAAGTATCAAAACAGACCACCGGCTAAAGGTAGTGTGGTTATTCCCTGTGTACAGGGAGTCTCTGAGACTGTTGCTCGCCTATTTCAAGCTAAAGGCATACGCACACACTACAAACCGGTCAACTCCGTCCGTCAGAACTTGTTGCTCCTAAAGACAAGACCGCTAGTGAGCAACGGTCCGGAACCGTCTATCACATTACATGTGAGGATTGCCCCGCTGCAATGCTTCCTCGCCAGTCTCTCAACACGCCCAAGCCGCGAAACACACCATCGCCTGGAAGGATGTTAAGGTGCTAGACCAGGACTCCAATTGGTTCAATCGAGGTGTAAGGGAGGCCATCAACATCAGACGCCACCCCAGTTCACTGAATAAGGACAAAGGCCGCCACCAGTTACCACCCAGTGCCGCCGACAAGGGAGGGTAACCGGGTGCATTACCCCAGGGCCCGGGGTCCTAGGGGCCCGTACAAAATGAAGAAAACATACTTTACTATGGGGCAGTAAAAGCAAAGAAAGGCGACCTCAGGGGACCGTAAAAGATAGAGCATTTCTTTACTTTACTAAATGGGTCAACAAAGGCCTCTTTTCTTGTCCATTAGGCCTAAGGTATCTCTTCTTTGCTTTTCGCGGGCCCTTCGAGGTCTCTTTTTTTTTTTTTGGGTCCATTAAGGCATATTTTCTTTGCTTGTTAAGCTTTTTACATCCTTACTAAGGTCTCTTTTCTTTCCTTTACGGGCCTATGGTATCTTCTTGTTGCTTTTTACGGGCCCACTACCCCTACGGTCTCTTTTCTTTGCCTTTATACGGGTCCATTATAAGGTCTGTTTTCTTTGCTCTTTTACGACGCATAAAAAGCAAAGAAAAAAATACAAGATAGCCTTTGAAGCACACACTCTAATAAATATTTCACTTGGAAGTTACTGTTTACTTTTGCTAAAATGATCATCCTCGATAAGTCGATATAATCAAATCTTCGAGAAATCGGGGAAGCTTAATCGTGGGAACACAAAATGCAAATTTTCACGCGCTTCGCGCGCATTGTGCCCTTCAGTTTGATTATTTGATTATTTACCTTAAAATTGGCAATTTTTCCGCGCTTCGCACGGAGTTTGTTTCAATAAGTTCAATATGGGAGCAAAAGTCGCAACTACTACTACCCACTACAGACACACACCTAAGAAGTCCTGCACCGTCATCACTGATCAAAGGGGCCCTGGCGTTCACATTGCCCCCGGGCCCGTAATGGCTCTCAGCGGCACTGTTACCACCAGTTGTCACATGACATCGTCAGCTCGTCATGTCATCCCAGATCAATAAACCATTAACCAGTCACCATCAGTTTGAAAAAGACACAGAGTCGTCGTGTCGAAAGCTCACGTAAGTGAACAGATTTAGTTGTGTGTAACGGTTTAAACTCTACCAATATTAATAATACTTTTACAGTAGCGTATACGCGTTACTAGTGAGCGCATAAATTCGTCATGCCTGGAATATGTGTGCGTATTACTATTATCGTATACACGCTTACGTTCAGCATTTTAGAGGTAGCGGATAAACATTGCCGTTTTACTCTGTACTTTTATTGCTAATATCTACAGAGAAATCGCCGATCTTCTTGTAAGGTTCAGTGACAATGACTAACTAACATAAAATAACCATTTGAATTAAACGATCTTTAGCTTGTTTTCGTTGTTGAAACAGATTCAATCACGTCCGATGCGTCTGCGTGGTTTACTTCGCCCGGGTAGCTAAAGCTGCTCTCGCGAAGTAAACCACGCAGACGACTGGCATGCATTGTTGTTATGTTAAATCTACCAAAAAAACGTTGACAACGTAAGGAAATCAACAAGTTTAAAAAACCCACCTCGGCTCACTTTTTGAAACTTGGTCCCATTTGTAAAAGGTACTGATTTAAACTTTATCATATTTACATCAATTTAAAACATTTCCGGAAGTGTTATGTATCTTTAATGTGCAGATGCGATATTAATTTGTAAGCTTTCTGGAACGACCTGAACGGTTATTATCTTGTTCTTGCATGATAAGCCAATATCTTTTTGTGTTTTGTTTTATAATATCATGATTAATGATTGAATTAAACGAATAACAAGTAGGCTTGTTTGTAATCTTGTTGGAAACGCCGCGCTGTATTCTGTTGAAATAAAATAAAAACACTGATTTGCTGTTGGTGTTCAAATGGGACCAAGTTTCAAAAAGTGAGCCGAGGTGGGTTTTTTAAACTTGCTGATTTCCTTACGTTGTCAACGTTTTTTTGGTAGATTTCTTTTCTTTTTATGAATGTAGCCAAGCAGCTCCAAGCTTGGAAAGTCATGTTATGAAGTGCACCATAAAACGAATAAAACGAAAATGGATATTTGAAGTTGCCATTCTTGATTCATGACAATAAATAATTAAACAAAACTTTATCAGTCGTTTATTTTTAAAACTTGCTCGTCACGCGTGACTGTAATGTTCAGAGGCGTATACAATGATCAATAAACATTTTAATATACTTTAATTATTCAAGGCTACGTAAATATGTAAATAAAATGTAAATATGAACAACACACACCCAATGTTGACAATGCCAGAGAGACACACATAGAGTAAATCCGATTTAGGCCTACTTCATGTCGGAACTGGTAAATGCGCATATATTTCAGCCTATACTACGGAAGCGTCTAAATGCCCCAGATGATCGTGTTTTAATGTTGGTGGTTCTTTGTAGCCCTGCGGGGCAATCTACTTGGCTATCCGAATTTCGCGGTTTGTGGTTCTTTGTAGCCCTTCGGGGCAACCTAGTTGAATATTCCTATTAAGCGGCGGTTGTCGGCGATCTTTCGTGGTTTGTGGTTTTCATCAAGCCCTGCACTCTATCGGGAGCTAATTTATAGTTTAAGCTTGTTGAATATCCATATTTCGTGATTTGTGGATCTTTGTAGCCCTGTGGGGCAATCTAGTTGCATATCCAAATTTCGCGGTTTGTGGTTCTTTATAGCCCTGCAAGGGGCAATCTAGTTGGTATCAATATTAAGCGGCAGTTGTTGTTGATCTTTCGCGGTTTGTGGTTCTTTATAATCGAATAATCGATAGGCCTGCAGGCAATCTAATTGGATATCCCAATTTAGGGGTTTGTGGCTCTTTGTAGCCCGGCGAGGCAATATAGTTGAATATCGTGGTTTGTGGTTTTAATTTCCCTCATCAAGCCCTGCCCTCTATCGGGAGCTAGTTTATAGTCTAAGCTTGTTGGATATCCGTATTTTGTGGTTTGTGATTCTTTATAATCGATAGGCCTGCGGGCAATCTAGTCTTTCGCGGTTTGTGGTTCTTTGTAATCTTTCGTGTTTTGTGGTTTTAATTTCCCTCATCAAGTCCTGCTCTCTATCGGGAGCTAATTTGTAGTTTAAGCTTGTTGGATATCCATATTTCGTGGTTTGTGGTTCTTTGAAGCCCTGTGGGGCAATAGTTCCATATCCAAATTTCGCGGTTTGTGGTTCTTTATAGCCTGCGGGGCAATCTACTTGGATATCAATACTGGTTGGGTATCCAAATTTCGCGGTTTGTAGTTCTTTGTAGCCCTGCGGGGCAATCTAGTTGGATGCCCCTATTAAGCGGCGGTTGTCGGCGATGTTTCGCGGTTTGTGATTTTAATTCCCCTAATTAAGTCATGCCCTTTAGCCCTGTTGGGAAATCTAGTTCGATATCATTATTCAGCGGCAGTTGTTGGCGATCTTTCGCGGTTTGTGATTTTCATTTATAATATTTATATCAAATATAATTTCAGTTTGAGCTGTGAACAGAGCCACTGATAAATAAATAATAAATAAATTTCGGTGTTTAAAATGACGAAGATGCCATGATAGTCAGGCATGGTGATAGCATCTGGATGGTGAAAGTAGGCCCAAGGCCTAGGCCTAAATGTGAATAAAATATCAAACATGAAAAAAAAAAAAAAAAAAAAATATATCACAATAGCAATGAATGTTCGAAATGGTGTTATTCTTGATTTACGACAATAAATTGATTAATAAAACATTAAAAAAAAGTGGTGGGAAGTTTCGAACTTGAGCAAAAATTCATAAATGTATTAGAAGTCCATGGCCTTAACCACTTCGCCACAGGGACGTCCCGTTATTACGATGTGTGAACGTGGAGTATTTATTAATATGAATATATGCTGTGGTCCGGAAAGAATAAAAGAATTGTGAAAAACTTGATTTTTTGGCGAATGGGGTCCAGAATTTGTATGTAGGCTATCCAGGAAAATGCCTGGGTATATTTGAAAGTGAGTCTGAAAAATTAGTGCGACGGTGACAGCCATGTATGGCTGTAGCAGTGTCGAAAGATTGTGGATATCAGTATGATTAGCTATGATTTGCCACTAATTTTGGCTATGAAATACCGCGTGAAATAAAGCAAGAATGTTTGTTTATTATCAAACAATCGGATTGACTGTAAGATTCGTGTAACTTTTTGAAATAAAGAGTTATTAAAATATGACACTTTGGACAGTAAATACGATTTAGCATGGTTTTAGATATATTTTGTACCCAGCGAAAAATATCATAGAACAATAGCGTTTTGTTCCGTGTAAATATAGTCTCGCGGTGCATCTGTTTATTCTTCTTTATCAGTCGTTTTTTTTAAACTTGCTGGTCAAGCTACCGCGTGACTCTAATGGTGATGAACAACGGTGAAACATGAATTCTTAATGTACCTTCAATACACAGTCGATGTATTGAACAATTACAATGATCTTACTTTGTATGCATAGTAGACCAAGATCTTGTGTGTGAATATCATCGGATGATGATTTGAAAGTTACATCTCCTATTTGATAATGAGATCCATTACCACCTCCAAATTTACTCCAAGTATAGTATGTCAAATATGTTGCAAATCCAAAATACTGACAAATTGCTTCCAGCGCATTGGCCCAACGCGAAGGAACTTTAGAATTTGTCGCCAGAATAGCTCGCCATTGGTTGTCTTCTTTGAATTTGAATTCCACGCGACCTTCATAGGGACCTGTACCATTTACTAAACGCCATGCTCCAACATCTTCGGTGAGCTCTGTTAAGAGAATTTTTTTATTAAACTTATTATATTGCTTTTGTCGTTGTTGTTGTTGTTGTTGTTGTCGTTGTTCTTTTTGTTCTATATAGATATTGTTTGTTGTTGTTGGCAGTACTGTACGGTGCAAAAACTGATTGAAGAGCAAATGGCTACCAACCAACAACTTCTTGGTAGTGATTGTTGTGGTGCATTTGTTGTTACTATAAAATATATAAAACCAAATACCAGCAAAGATACATATCGAGGGCTTAGAGCCAGAAGTAGCTATGACCACAATTACATGTTACTCATTTCAGCAACAAATGAACGGTTAATTCTGTCCTCAATAATATAATGTAAGTGACTTTGGGGGTATGTATAATGTACATGGTCATTTGCGTCTAACTAACCATGCTTACTGTTTAAGTGACTTTGCATATACCCCCAAAGTCACTTGCATTTATTATGGAGGGCAGAATTAACCAGCCATTTATTGCCGAAATAAGTAACATGTAATTGTGGACATAGCTACTTCTGGCTCTAGGCCCTCGATATAATAACTGTGGAAATGGAAGTTATGATCTGCAATTGGGTGTTTGCCAATATAAGAAGCGGTTAAAGCAATAATTTGCAATTTCCAAAATGAACATATTCTTATTTGATTTCAACAAAATGTTAGTTTTCATTGATAATACAGACATTTAATATGGAATACTTTTTCGCAAAATTCCAAGACTGGTCTGGGAGAGGTCTGCATAAACGGCACGGGCTAAATATTAATTGGGGTGTGTCGGAGATGGTGTAAAATAATTGTTTGACAGAAAATGTGCTTTCCATTAGTTTACGTAAATTAACCTAAAATGGCGGATTTAAGGAGACTGAATTTGAATTTTGTGGGGGTAAAATTTCTGAATTTGAGCAATATTATTCTGATATTATCAAATTTATTGAGGTTTGAGGCAATTTTATTGAACCTAAATACCAATAAGTGTTCATCAGAACTGAAATGCACCTGTGATCTACCCGTTTTGAAAGTGGGAGGAGCTTTAAAAATATGGCTCTGTAAAGTGGTATGCACTCAGAAAAATTGAATGGTCCCCTGGGGCTAAATGTTATAAACTTAATGTACACAAAGAAACAGTGTGAGTTCATTGGACAACCAAGAATCCGCACAGATGTTTTTGTACCGTAAGTTTATAACATTGGAACCCAGGGGTCATTCAAACTTTCTGAGTACGTATATCTTTTAAGAGCCATGTTTTTAAGGTCCTCCCCTGTTCAGAAACTTGGTACATTGTCTGTGTATTTCAGCTGTGATAAATGCCAGTTGCTGACGAAGTTTAAGAAATATCACCTCAAACCCCTTTTGAATTTAATAATAACAAAACCACGTTGCATAAAGTCCGAAATTGTGTCCCCCACAAAGCTCAAATTCAGCCTTCCTAAATCCGCCATTTTAGACAAATTTACTACATTATGAGCACCATAATGTAAACATATCGAAAGCATATTTTCTATCAAACAATTATTTTACACCATCTCCCGACACACCCCAATTAATATTAAGCACGCGCGAACTAGGTAGACTTCGTCCAGGCCAGTCTTGGAACTTTGAGAAAAATATTCCATATTAAATGTCAAGTCTGTATGTCCCCTTTTAATTTCGAGCCAAAATTTAAAAGGGCATTTCGTGATACACAGCCTCTTCCCCCACTATTAACCAAAAAAATTGATTTCCACAAAATGTTAGTTTTCATTGATAATATGTCCCCTTTTAATTTCGAGCCAACAATTAAAAGGGCATTTCGTGATCCACAGCCTCTTCCCCACTTTTCTCAAAAAAATTGATTTCCACAAAATGTTAGTTTTCATTGATAATATGTCCCTTTTAATTTCGAGCCAACAATTAAAAGGGCATTTCGTGATCCACAGCCTCGTCCCCCACTTTTCTCCAAAAAAATTGATTTCCACAAAATGTTAGTTTTCATTGATAATATGTCCCCTTTTAATTTCGAGCCAACAATTAAAAGGGCATTTCGTGATCCACAGCCTCAACCCCCACTTTTCTCAACAAAAAAAGTTGAGATTTTTATACCACTGGAAACCTCTAGCTACATAATGTTTATGTACCAAAAAATTCTTGCAGATTAATTCGTTTAGCCAAAAAACGCAAAATAGGAATCAACTGAAATTTTGGGAATAAGTTTTTTTCGTGGATATCTACTGAAAAATGTCATAAATGAGTATGCTAGGATCACGAAATCCTCCTATAGGGTAAAATTTATATCATTTCATTCTAGCGTCTATAATTATCGCCAATGCGTGTATTAGCACGCCGATCGTTATTGAGCAGAGCTTCACGCAGCTGGGACATAAAAACGAAATTAAAGACGAATAGCAACACATAGCTTATACAGCTCAACTGATCATACTTTTCCTACATTCGACCTTGCATGATTTTTGAGTTGACACAGTCATGAAAATAACTATAGATACTTGACAAGACCATTAGTAGCCCAGTTCTGAACCTTTTCATTGATCATTCATAACAATAGGTATCTGATGGATTAGTGAAGATAAGAAGGGATTATAATATATCCGTAACCTTGATATTATAGTACATCTCGAGGAAAAAGTGCAATGGACATGTTTTCATTTTATGTTTCAAATATCCCGCGCATGAAAATTGAGTATTTAACCCAAAAATGAAAATGGAACAATTTATTGGAAATCTGTTTTAACAGATTTTTTGACATCTTTTTCTGCACTGTATTATACCTAAATTAAGAAATTTGATAAATATTCAAAGAAAATATAAGTCATCCAAAAAATTGTGATTTTTACACATTTTGGGGCAAAAAAGGAAAAATAAGCAAAAATATCAAAATCTGTCTAACAGTTTCATTCATCAAGTCATAACAAACGGCCTACATGCTTAATTTCTAATAAAATATTGAAATTGTGAAAAATATAGGTATTTATTGATTTTCATGTTTTTTCTTGCAAATATGCTAATAATATGAAAATTATGAAATTGCAAAATAAAGTTTCTACATAGCATACATCTTTCAAGTATGATGTTCAAAATGACAGACATCAAAAAGATTCGATGAAATGTAAAGGTGTAGTAACAATTTTGGCAAGGACTGTCTGGTTAGGCAAAGTACGGTAAGTTGAGCTGTACGTCAGTGATTCAATGGTAAACACGCACGAGAGATGTTAGCTATATCAATCGATGGTAAAAGCAGTGGTGAAAAAATGTGCAAAAATGACATGTTGTTTCCAATCATTTTGATACAGTTTGTACAAGCAGAAGGCATAGTATCCCACAATGGTACCTCTACAACCCGCTTACCACCCCACACACGCACACCCCTACACACAAACAACATGGGGCATACTGTATCTTTGTTTATACAACTTAGTTGTGTGGAATGCATACCTAAATCGCATGATATATGAAGTACGCGTTTTTTTGGACATTTCACACTTCCCCAACTGGTTGCTATTTGGTGATAGCCTGCAATGTCTTTATCACCTGGTTGTATCGGGCGATCCCATATGACAGGTTCTGAACTAGGACTTTCCCATGCTAATATTGGTATAGGTCTAGGTAAAATATCTGTACTTAAAACAGGCATATCAAATCCCAGGTACCCTCGACAAATATCTTCATGAATTGTGAATACATGAATTTCATTTAAGCAAACGGAGCCCCATCTGTCTTGATTTCGTCGTACTTGGAGTCTGCCACGTCGTGTAACGTTAGAATCCTGGTCGTTAACAAGTCGCCAGTGAAATGAATCATTTTCTGCAAAAGTGTATAAAGAAATATGTCATTAAACAATGTTTACATGTATGTACGATATTTTTAAAATGGATTTTAAATATGAGTTTTTGGAGGCCGCAAGCATTCCTAATGCTTCAACAATTCCATACAAACATTCGTTACATAATCGGGGTGGGGGGTTAAAACATGTAAGATTTGAATAAAGAATTGATTATTTATTTGTAAGTTTTCACAGATCACATTGTCCCCTTTGAATTTCGAGCCAAACAAATGAGGTAAAACAAAGAAAATTGCGATATCATTCTAGTACCTACAATGCGTGTATTAACGCACCGATCGTATTACATGATTTAATTTTTGTGCGGAGCATTACGCAGCTGGGATGTACAAAAAGACGTAAGACGAATTAGCGATATGCACACAGTTTATACGTCAAGACGTACGACAAATAGCGATATGCGCACAATTTATAGGGCTACGTCATCAATGTATACACATGAGCGGACATTTACGAGACGCGTTATAAAGCACTCGATGAATGAACTTTAATATAAAAACTTAAAATGTTATATTTATTAAAGCACTGCAGGCTTAGTCTTTACGTGGTATTTTTGTACGCAACTGGGCATTACAATCATGCAAAAAGTAGAAATTCGAGAAAAATTGAGGGTGTCGCTGTGAAGCAAATCAAACATTGTGGATTTAATGGGGGAAAGTGGATTGGGAGTCAGGCTGTTTTAACGCATTGACTCGCCGTGTTGCGGAGACGGCGCATTGGAGTCAGCCCCCCCCCCTTTCGGCTCGCCAAAAATTTCTTCCCCCAACCCAAATGTTCCCCCGGGGCTCATAATTATTGCACAGCCCCTTAGAGTATAAATATGTATAATTATTGTAAATTTGTCTACTTCGGCCGAATCAACCCCATATCAATGTTTTCTTACCTGAAAGACAAGTCAGAAACACGTTGTTACCGGAGGTACAAGTTGGTTGAGACCAGTTGCTTACACCCAAATCGAAAGTTGAGACATTTTCGCCTTCTTGTTGTATGAAATAATTTAACATTGAAGATGTATTGTCACCTTCTCGTTGTTTATAATAATCTAAAGATAAATGAACAGGTAACGTGTTGCCATGGTGACCGTTGGTTTCGAAGTCATTGCTAAAACCAAGTAGACCTTTGTAACCTAGTGATTTACAGATGTCGTTTAAGTCGTTAGAAATACCATATTCGCCATCATTGTCATCAGTACAATATGTGGAGCAACATACAGTGCCCCATTCACTGCCATGTGAACGTACTTCTAACCTGCTGAGATTGTCCGGGTGATTCGAGGTCGTTAGTCTCAATTCATAGTCTGCTACAGAATACAAACAAACAAACAAACAAAATCAGCAACAACAACAGCAACAGCACACACAATAAACACATAACAAGGAACAAAAGAAATAATGTCAATGAGGGTTTTAAACCTTAAAAGGTAACCTTTCAAAGTTTTGAATTAAATCTTTTACTGGAACTTACTTATTATATACAACTGGCTATGTTGCGTCTGATACCATCAGACTTCATCAGGCAACTGACCCGCTGGGCTAGTCATGTGACACTTGAAGACGACCAGGGATCTTCTTGATGGCCAGGTCCCATACGTGAGATAAGTTGTGTCTCTAGTCCACTTTCTTGTTTAGTGACGCCTGCTCTACTCTTTCCCAGATGGCTTTCTTGATGCATCTCCTGTGCCACTGCTCCTCCTTAGGAGGGCCTAAGATTTTAGCCGCGGACTTTGTGAGATTGTCACTGATCCAATACTAAATTGAACTAGATTTCGCGGTTCTCGGGTCGGGCGCTTCTCGTGATAGGCCTATTTCTAATCACCCAAACCCGTTACCCATATACCTGCCCTGACTTTTTAAACTATATACTACTAGATTTTGCGGTTCTCGGGTCGGGCGCTTCTCGTGATAGGCCTATTTATAATTACCCAAACCCGTTACCCATATACCTGCCCTGACTTTTTAAACTACTATGAAATGCGTCTCTCAATGATCAAGACCCAACTTAATCAACTCTGTTTGTTTTATAGGTGTGATGCTTACTTCGGTAGTTTGGTAGGCCTACCCATAATCTGGAAACCCATCATTCGCCTCTTCCAAGCCCTGCCCTGTTACCACATTTAGAGAAACCGAAATTAGTATCTGGGCGTGGATATAGGCCGTTACTAAAGTAATGAAATCAATCGCGAGAAACGTGAACGCAAAAACGGTTATAGGCCTTACCACAACGGATAATGTTTATGTTAACCATTCTGGAGGATTCTGGAAATAGTCTGCTGAAATAGGCCTATAGGCACGTGTTTGGTGTGTGCACGTGTTCGGTATTGAAATATGTGTTGAAAATAAGCCACACTGTAATGCTTTTCCGATGCGCGCACTGTACTCCGTGCACACTCCCGTTGATACTCCGCGATAGCGCACCGCGAGCACGCGATAGTGCACCGCGTGAACGCGAAACGCGCGGACGCGAACGTGATAGCTCACGGACGGACGGACGGACACGCCGTTATTAGTACTAGCGGGATACCCGCGCTTCGCGCGGGTCCCCGCTAGATGGGAGCGTTCACCATAACAGGACTGAACAGGTAGAATCATTGAAAAGGTACATTTTATTTTTCTAAACCTGTCTCTTCTTACACTTTCTTTTTAGTTTCTTTTGCTTAGCTCATAGCGTGTCTGCGGACGTGTTCACCCGTTATCATAATCCCGTGACCCGTCAATGTACCTTTTTGTCCTTTATTTTTCCTTCATACTGGTCTCTGGCTCGCAGTCGCGTCGCTCTGCGCCGTTTACGCGCCCATTGGCGTAGTGCGCATTACGCATGAGGCGCCGACGTGCTGCCGGCCAGCTGCAGTGACGCGTAGGCTGACAACCGATTTTCATAACAAAAAACCCGTTTTTACCCATATTTTCACTCTTTTTGCAGCCAATTCTTGACCGTTTTCAAACACGTTCCCGTATATTCATCGATCTCCCGTATGAATTTAGGGACATTTGGATCGAAACTGACGGAGCCTTTATAGGCATACATAGATACATACATACATACATAGATACAACATTCCCCTATTTATAGTAAGATTAAGATGAAATGCGTCTCTCATGATCAAGACCCAACTTGACACAACTTAATCAACTCTGTTTGTTTTATAGGTGTGATGCTTACTTGGCCGTAATCTGGAAACCCATCGTTCGCCTCTTCCAAGCGATGTCCTGCTACCACATATGAGGCCCCCCAAAAAAAAAAACCCCGGAAATAGTCATGTTCTGAGTAATATGCCTCTGCACGTGTGTGTTGAAAATAGGCCTATTGATCCGATCAGATACACTTGCACGATTAGCCACACTGTAATGCTTTCTGATGCTCGCACCGCGCCCGTTGGTACTCTGCGAGAAACGTTTTGTATGAAAACACACTACAACAATATTTTTAAATGTTTTCAAAAAATGTTATTGTAAACTATTTTTGCAAACATTTTTGCCAAATATTTTGTCAATACTGTACTCCGCGCACACTCCCGTTGATACTCCGCGATAGCGCACCGCGAGCACGCGATAGTGCACCGCGTGAACACGAAACGCGCGGACGCGAACGCGATAGCGCGAAGACAGAGGGAGGGAGGGACGGACGGACGGACACGCCGTAATTAGTATTAAGATGGCTTTGAGTGTGATACAAGAATATTTTTCTATCGAGTGCAATATATTCTTGTATCACATCAAAATAAGCCATTTAATATTCCGTTATCATTATTATTTATATCAGGCTTTCTCTAAAATGAAAATTTAAGCTTACCTAGCCGCCGGGCCTAACCAAAGCTTACCTTGTGACATTCTAGTTTTCTGTTCTTTCCTTCCCCAAAGACAAATTCGTAAAATATACAGGTTTATTTCCTACGTTACTCATCATCCAGAATTGCCGCAAATTAAGTTTGTGGTTATACTTGTTTATAAAATATCCTTTGAGCCGGTACGGTGGGCGTGTTGTTGTGCTGTTGTACTGTGATGCGTGTTGGTGTTGTCACTCAGGTGCCGTGACCATGGTGACCCGCGATGGCGTACGCGATACGCGTACAATATTAAAAACAATATTGTACTGTACCCAGGTATTTTGCAAAAACTATACAATATCTAGTTATGTTGTATCGCTCAAAAGCCTGATATAAATAATAATAATCATTATTATGTTTTAATGAATCCAAGTGTGTGAAAATATTGGATCCAAAACATAATAATGATAAAATTGGATGCTTTACGCTCAATCATTGTCAATATTTACTGGTCTCGCTATGAGTTTTAAAATATTGGACTCGCCTACGATTTTAAAACTCATAGCGAGACCAATAAATATGAGCTCAATTGATCCAATTTAATATCACAATGGGCCTGACAGGTATTGGTTCAGGTTTGTGAATATTTGGTGTCCATAAAAAGTAGGTACCACTGGCTCCGAGGGGGTGTAACTCCTTCTTTACATCGGTGTTTATGGTTTTCTCAGTATATAAGGAGTTTAGTAATAAATGCAGCTGCCTTTTACCTGTAACCACTTGAAGGTTTTATCCTACGCGTTTGTATGATTTCTCATCCTTTAGCAGATGGCTGCACTTGTCATCATAGTCACACTTCAAAACCACTACGCATCTGTCTTTGTCTGCCGGGAATATGGCGATGTTTTTATCCTTGGTTAAGTCCGACAGAACTTTCCTCTCATCCTTGGTGATGCACAGCGACAACACCAGGTAAATTATTATATTGTACAGGCAGGGAAACCAAGCTAATACACGTGTACCTGCTATGACGCCGGCATAACAATATACAAAATAGAGTTGACATTTTTATTCGCTCCTAATTATAACTACCCTATTTTAAGTAACGGCCAAAAGAATTTAAAAAATCCGACAGTGTTGAGGGGACAATAAAATAAGCAGTGTCTCATCGTCTCTACAGAATTCCTGAACGATTAAACCACATGGTGGCCATGAGATAATTTTAAGTAACCGCTCGCGCTCTTGTCCTTTCCAGGTAGGCTAGGGGAATTGGGCAGCCGACGTGTACACTAGCTCAATAGCGTAGAGTGGTGTATCTGCTATTTGGTATTTAGACGATATATCTTTGGATGCCGGGGTAGAAATGATGAATATCTCCCGTTATTTTTGCGCTCTATAAAAACCAACTGTAAGGCTTGCACTTGAATATATGTGTTGAATGAACATAATAATCTTAAGTGTGCGTATTGAAAACCAACCGTGCGTTTTAAAATCAAAAACTGACAAAAATTCGGATTATATATGTTCAGAACAACAAAAATAAACGAGACTAATATTTTTCCAAGACTTCGCTGCATCGCACCATAGATTAGCAAAGAATAGGCATAAAGACTTGGATCGTAAATTCTATAGAAATGTCACATTACACTGACTCCATGTACGTTTCACTCGTACCTGTACGATTAGTGTCTTTTAAATAGGCATAGGCTAAACAGCCTGAAAATAGGGTGCTGTTTCAGAAAGCTTAGGGGAGGGTCTTATTTTAAGCGGCTCATTCTCCTGAGCATTTTGACACCTTTAAAAAAATTGGTCGAAAAATGAGTTGGTGCGGGCCAAAAAATGATGTAGAAGGCGATTTGTTGTTGACCCCCCCTCTTTTCCACTATTTTGAATATTATGGCAATTTTTTATATTGTTTGATGGTTTTTAATGATAATTGACATAGTTTGGGGACCACTTGACCAATTTATTTTCCAAAATGGTATCTTTTATTCCGAGTTGAAGCTCCAATTTAGGATGTGAGGGCGATGTTCAACCTAAAAGCTGTTTCGCATAAACCCCTATTAAAATGTTGTTCTTTTTATGACCAAATGAAAGCTAGTTATAATTAACAGAATCTCCCCAAGTTTGAACTTTCTAGCTTATTTTGTTTTTGCGTAGTACCGATTTAAATATTTGAACAGCCGCTTCCATTGAATTACATGCAATACAAAAGTTCGTTGACCCCTGTATGTTGCTATGGGCAGGTTTCCCCTAGATTAAAAATGAGCGCTACAGCCACACCAAATGTGATAAAAGGCTATAAATCAATGTGTAATCAATGAATATCTCGAGTATGATGAATTGAAAAAAAATAATACGCGAAAAGGGCCTTTAAATGACAAAGCGCCCTCACAGACTGATTTTAATCTAAAACGTAAATTTTAAAGACACCAATAATTTTCTTTCGACACAAATGGCATAAATGACCTTCTTGGACCTAAGTTCATCCATAAAATACCAATATATACAATACATAATCTTTGATGTCACAACATTTGCTTAAAAGTAGAAAATTAAGGTCCAAATTCCCCCCTTCCCCTATGTCGTTTTTGGCCGGCACCAACTCATTTTTCAACCGATTATTTTTTTAAAAGGTGTCAAAATGCTCAGGAGGATAAGCTGCTTCAAATAAGATATCTGACACATCAAGCTTTTATAGCCAATCACTATTTAAAAGAGTGGTATTGTATTCGATGATTGTGCACATACACAGGTATGACATAATTATGATGAGTTCACATTAATTATGATGAGCCTGATGATAGTTCAGTGCAATACAGTCAAAACTTGTTTTGACCCATCGGTATTATATGGTAATTGTTCCTGTTACATCACTACTTCTACGGCGAATAGTGTGCACTACACCAGGCACAAAAAGAAACTCGTCCGTTATATTTATCCTTGCTGTTCAATAACTTGATAGTTTTGGATTATACTGAAATATACATTTTGTTATTTGGACATTGCTTTCTCATTTGACACCCTGTTCGTGAAAAACGAACAAGAATTGACCAAGATATGCGCCTCCAAAGCCTCAAACCCCAAAATCCATTTTCAACGATTTTCAATGGGAACGCATCGTTGTATTGCACACAAGCACCACGGGCCAATCAATAAAGCACACAGTGTAACAGGCACAATTGAATCGTTAAAATTGCAACTTTTCATTTTGGGGTTTGAGAGTTTGGAGGCGCAATTCGAGCTCAATGTTCACAAGCAGGGTGTCAAATGAGAAAGAAAAGTCCAATTAACAAAATGCATATTTCAGAATACTCCAAAATTATCAAGTTATTGAACAGCAAGGATGAATATAACTAACGAGTTTCTTTTTGTGCCTGGTGTATATCTATCTACAATGTTAAGTCACTGAGATAGAAGATAACGAAGGCCAAACACCGTAAGTTGCCATTTGATCCTATTGAGATTATTGACCTATTATGAACACATCAACCAGAAAAAATTATGACCGATTATTAAAATTTGATATTTTAAAATGTTTTGAATCTTACACCACAACTGATTAAACTGCAATTTTAGGGTATTTTCAAACTGTCCTTCTCACTTGGGATTGTCCTGTCCTGTCACGTTCTGTCCTGTCTTGTACTGTTCCGTCTGCCCATACCCCATTTATTTATTTGGCATAATATATTTGATTCAGATCTTGTCCAAATTATCTTTAAGTGATGGAATCATACGCTTCTCCTTTCATTCAGCTTTGCGTCAAAATATGTTATTTATTATATTTTTTTTTATTATTATTATTGTACTTTTGAGTATTATTATCTGATTTTAATAATGATTCCGTTCAATTAAATTTCATTTATTCTTATTTCGGTCACATGATATCATCATTGTAGTACATATTAATATTGTAGCGTAAGTTAAATTTCCATCTTGTTCAGATTGGGTGCCACAAGCTTCACGCTCTGCGTCTTTGCGGCATCCACATCTCTTCACTTCTCATGTTCTTGTGTATATTGTGTTTCTATAAGTAATAATCATTCTGTTTTCCTTATCTTGCATTTCCATTTGTATAACTTTTTTGTGAATTGAGAATAAAACAAATAACCGTGATCTTGAACTTAGATTCAATTGAAAAAGTTGACCTTTCATATTGAAGATATACATTTTGCTCCCAAAAGACCTATTTTTGGTCCATATCTTCAATACGAAATTGATGAATTCGATCGCAGGACTGTTAAATATCAAAATATCAATTTTTAATCATTTGCCATAAAATGTGAATTATATCGCGAATTAAAAAAAAAATCAAAATTATTTGATATCAGAAGGACTTTCTTCGTATTCAGAATGCAATTCGATATGTCTGATGTGCTCTCATGTGCCACAAAAAATACTATCCAAACGTTCGTACCCCAACCCTTAAATAACATTACGTTAGAATATTTGCAAAAATGCTTTTGAATGTTATGAAAACGTTTTTAAAATACCCTTTATATACCCATTATATAACTCGATATTTAAATTTATTCTGGCAACTTTTTCTATTGCGTATGTTGTCGACAACGTTTTGTGTTTGCTGGATAGGCCAGTTTGGCATTTTGAAAATCCGACCTACGCCCATTCAAATCCTTGTAATTTTGCTTGTTGATGACAAAGTCGATCCAAAGAGGTGTAAAAATGTGCAGAAAAGGATATAACATATGTATTTAGCCAATTAATGTTCAGTTGAACGGTTCTTCCTGTAATGCCTACGACTATACAATCACTGACAACTGCGAAATCCAAATACGTTATTACCCAGAAGCTATGACTATATAAATCCCCGCAAACATGGGTAGCATTTTCGGCCTTCTGGTATATCAATGACCCCTTTTTCAAAGCCTATTTTGGTCTATGAATGTGTCCTTTTTTCAAAATTTTCTCAATTTTTTCGGAAAACAGCACAATTTTTCCATAATCTAGCCAAAATTTTCAAAATGTTCCCAAAATTTTGGGAAAATGTGTAAAAACTAAGACAATTTTGGTTCAATTCGGCCGAAAATTTTGACTTTTGGTATATCAATGGGTCCAAATTTCTTGAAAAATTGGTATATGGGTTCACTTCCAAAATCTCAGCGGCACGTCCCTACCAAAACCAAACTTGAACACCCCCCCCCCCGGGTATAAATCCTTACATTTTTAAAGATGTAGGCCTAAACATATTTAAAATTCATTTTCTAACTAACACCTACCTTCTGAAACATTTTTGGCACAGCGTATTCTCAGAACTGAGTACAGAAGTATCAAAGTCCCAACAAGTTTCCAAGTATGGCTTTCCATTTCAAATATCGCGTATCATCCTGCTCAGTAGCAAGCAAATCGCCAAATGCAGAAATCTTGCTTACTTGACTTCCGCTTAGTCTCAAAAACAATGTTTGTTTGTCGTAACCTAACCGACCCTAACAAATATATTATATAATTTGTTTTGTCTGTATTTTCTTTAATTTTAGGGGGATTCCTCCACCCGTCTGTACTGAAAATTCTTCTTAGAAATGTAAAATAGCACAAATTGTGTCATCATAATATTAATTCGGGAACAAGAAACTTATTACAAACAAAACTTTAAAAAATTCCGACCTGTTACATCAACAAACTATATTTTTTTCTTTTTGCACCTTAGCAACAGCCAATGTTTAAGTATGAGAAGTCAATCAATGTCAACCGTAACCATGGTAACGCTCTCTGTTATTAAAATGGTACTTAAAGATGCTAAATAGAGACAATTTTCAAGAACCAAAAGAGACATTCAATTTAATAACTGAAAGAACACTTAAAACACACACGCTACCAATTTAATAACCGAAAGAACACTTAAAACTTACTAGCTTACTAATTACAACTTCACCTCCCTCCTTCAATACATCAGTCAGTATCACATCCTCTCCTGGTGCCTTTTTCCTTTCTTCATATCCTAAGGACAGATCTTACTTCATCTGTGTTGATGGGTGGTACATTGGGATCGCTGGTTGAGACTAAATATGGGCCTTCTACTGGGATCTTGCTACTGTAGAGGTCCTGGTAAAATGTTCAACCTGGAGACAATTCCATCCCGGTCTGTTATTACTTCCCCACTATGAGAAGTCAATCAATGTCAAATGTAACGCTCTCCGTTATTAAAATGGTACTTAAAGATGCTAAATAGAGACAATTTTCAAGAACCTTTGCTCAGAAGAGACAATCGATTTAATAACTGAAAAAAACCCCACTTAAAGCACACAAGCTACCAGTTTAATAACCGATAGAACACTTAAAACTTACTAGCTTACTAATTACAACTTCACCTCTCTCCTTCAAAACATCCGTCAGTATCACATCCTCTCCTGGTGCCTTTTCCTTTCTTCATATCCTAAGGACAGATCTTACTTCATCTGCGTTGATGGGTGGTACATTGGGATCGCTGGTTGAGACTAAATATGGGCCTTCTACTGGGATCTTGCTACTGTAGAGGTCCTGGTAAAATGTTCAACCTGGAGACAATTCCATCCCGGTCTGTTATTACTTCCCCACTATGAGAAGTCAATCAATGTCAACCGTAACGCTCTCTGTTATTAAAATGGTACTTAAAGATGCTAAATAGAGACAATTTTCAAGAACCTTTGCTCAAAAGAGACATTCGATTTAATAACTGAAAGAACACTTAAACACACACACGCTACCAGTTTAATAACCAAAAGAACAATTAAAACACACAAGCTACCAGCTTAATAACCGAAAGAACACTTAAAACTTACTAGCTTACTAATTACAACTTCACCTCCCTCCTTCAACACATCAGTCAGCATCTCATCCTCTCCTGGTGCCTTTTCCTTTCTTGGCATATCTTCCTTCATCAGTGTTGATGGGTGGTACATTAATGGGATCGCTGGTTGAGACTAAATATGGGCCCTGCTGTAGAGAGGTCCTGGTAAAAATGTTCAACCTGCATGGATACAATTCCACCCGGTCTGTTATTACTTCCCCACTGCAGGGCAATCACCTGTGATCTCCCAAGTTTAATGATTGTTTTGTCTTTTTGTAGTTGCTGCCTGCTTCAAGGTTTGCTGTATCTTTTTGACATTGAGTTCTCTTATCATTCATTACTCGTTGACTGCCGATAAAACGCCCAATAAAGACTTAGTCACCGGACCGCGCCGGCCAGTTAAAGTACATGCCCTATCACACCACTCCACACCATACATAAATTCTCCCAGTCACATTTCCCAAATATGAAATTAAAAAAAGTCAAATTTTAATTTACTTCTTTTTGGCAGAGGCGGGTTTCGAACTCACGGCGCAACGCTTAGTACTCTATGAGCCTAGCGCCTTAGACCACTAGGCCACTTGTCTTCTTGTTATTCAGCTGAAACTTATTTAAAAATATAATCGCAACTTCAACATAGGCCTACCACGTGACAAGCAAAGGCAGAAAACGTATTATATTTTGGAATTTTATCTGCTTAAAACATTAATGTGTATTATAATAGAGCTACCATTATTTATATTGTTGAATTCTCAAGCGCATAGAGACAATTAATACGAGCGTCCTATGATACATACACAATACATAAAATCGATTTTGATCTTCGGCATTACTCGGTGATCTCCGATAAAACGCCCAATAACGCCGGTCAGTTTAAAAAAAAGTACATGCCCTATATTGAGATAAGCAATCCTTTTGTGATATGTCCATTCATCCATATAATAATAGCAATCAGATTTTTGGATGGATGTTTTACACAGTGATTGGAGAAGAAGCTATGTAAATAATCAAAAGTACATGTCTACACATTGACAAGGACAACTCCTTTTGTCAAAATTGTTTTCACCTATTGCTCAGTATGTTAATTAATCCGATTAATTACGTAATTTCGCCAGCGTATGATATATCAGTACTAATATGTAGGCCCAAGGAGGTTAGATATAGAAAGAAGAGGAAATAGATTACGTATCGCATATTGGTCCTTTGTGCCTATTAGAGTTTCCGCCAAGGGGAGGAAGAAAAAAAAAAGGAAGGAAGGAGGGGGGGGAAGGAGAGAGAGGAGAGGGAGACCGATGGAGTCACAGGGCTCTAAAACATAGGCGTAGATCGGGGGGATAAATGCCACAATATTTTGCCAGGGGAATGGTCAATATAATCACCCCCAATATTGACGCCTGTGTATTGGTTTGTGTCGAAATTAACCTCATATTTGGCCATTTTATAGCCACAGAATGCCATTTTTAGCGCTTTGCGCGAATTTATTCCACTTTTGTCCCATATTTCACCAGTTTAGTTTCAATAGGCCTATGCTAAAATTTTCGCGCGCATTTGTACCATAAGATTCACTGTACTGGGTACTTTTAAAAAATCCTAACCTAACCTAAAACATAACTTTAACCCTTAGATTGGAGCTCTACTAGAAGTAAAAATATAGATAGTGAACGAATTTAGTATTTCTATATCTATGTGAGAATGATACAATAGAGGCCCTGCATGAAATTATTGATTGGCTCCAAACAAAGGTTTTCAACCGGTGTCCTTCACCGTAGTTATGGCGGAGTGCAGTCCATTCAATCAAATGTTGTCATCAACCTATTTGATCGTAGTGCAGGATTATGTGTGTGAGACGAACTGTCACGGTAGATTGCAATCATGCTTTTGTTGAATGCATTTGAGTAGTCCGCCATATTTACGGGATGATACGTCGCATGCAAGGCCTCTATGAGCGTGTTTATAGTGAGCCAGATCTTTCCGTTATTTAGCTAAACTGCCACGCAGTCTATATTTGTTTATGTTTTACTAACCATTGCAAATCTAGACTACGCGGTAGTTTAGCTAAATAACGGAAAGATTGTCTCACTATAAACACGCTCTTTATGACATGATGAACATAGTCATTGATGCATCAGTTTTAAAATAGACTAGGCGGTTACCCATATTTGGCGGTTCTCGGCTGGGCGCGATTACCAGGCTGATGGTGACATGCCCATATGACAATTTTTACTATGTACCTACCAAGTTTCATGCCCATATATGAGCTTTTACTAATTTGACCTCAGATGACCCGTGGTGACCTTGGATGACCCAAAAAAAACCTTCAAAAATGCTGCTTTAAATGTTGACTGTACCTACCAAGTTTCATGCCCATACGACACTTTTTAGTAATTTGACCTTAGATGACCCCTGGGAGGGGACCCCGTGGTCGGATGACTTAACGAACATAGACATCTTCTTGCCAGGACAGAAATACACCCACCCACCGAGTTTGAGCCCCGTAGGACCTAGTTTCATGCCCATATGACAGTTTTTAGTCATTTGACCTCAAATGACCCCTGGGAGGGAGCCCCGGGGTCGGACGACTTAACGAACATAAACATTTTCTTGCCAGGACAGAACTACACCCACCCACCGAGTTTGAGTCCCGTACGACCTAGTTTCATGCCCATATGACAGTTTGTAGTCATTTGACCTCAAATGACCCCTGGGAGGGGGCCCTGGGGTCGGATGACTTAACGAACATAAACATCTTCTTGCCAGGACAGAACGTCACCCACCCACCGAGTTTGAGTCCCGTACGACCTAGTTTCATGCCCATATGACAGTTTTTAGTCATTTGACCTCAAATGACCCCTGGGAGGGGGCCCCGGGGTCGGATGACTTAACGAACATAAACTTCTTCTTGCCAGGACAGAGCTACACCCACCCACCGAGTTTGAGCCCCGTACGACCTACGACGGCCTCACATTAGCAGTCACAGACAAAACCTAAATCTACAGAATATATCCATTACTCGTCGATACTCGAAAGAGCTCAAAATAAATAACTTAGAAAATTTTCTTGATGTCCTTTAACATGTTTTCATAGTTAACCATCGTTAGCCATGGATATCTATCATGAGAACTGACCGGTGACTAAGTCCGATTTATTGGGATGTTTATCGGCAGTCAACGAGTAATGTTCATGTACATATCCTTAAAACTTTTGAATCCATGCTTTCTTCAAATGTTTTCAGCTTTGACAGCCAGTTGCCATGGCAATTGCCATGAGCATGAAACCTTTTTTGACCTATGACCTCTTAACCGTAGGTCTGATGACCCGGTTGTTGACCTTTGACCTTAAAAAATATAAACTGGTTCTTTCTCATATCAAACTGCACCCACCCACCAAGTTTGAGGAACGTGCGACCCCTAGTCTCCGAGAAAAGCTGCGGACAAACACAGACAGAGATCCGGTGAATTATATTAAGATATGTCGAATTTTGCTCTGTTGACGTACCTACAACTACAAAGACAACAAATTTGGCTGATTCCATTTAGGTGCAAGTTGGGACATGTGTAAACATTACAAATATGCAACAAAATCAGGGTTGGAAAAAAAATTTAACCAATTTCATATTATAAGATCGTACATTATGGCTTTAAAAGGTTGGTCTGAATCCTGGAATTATGGAAACTTTCAGGCATCATAACTTCTAAATTGTTGGTCTAAAGTATATAAAAGTATACATATTTAGAATGGCAAAGACTTGATAAGTTCATTCTGTGAGGTCAAATTTGGGCCAAAATGCCATTTTTGGCCCAAAATCCCAAAAATAAACGGTTTTTGGCCCACTTCTTTTTCGTGCATCCTAACAAAAAAATTCTTGGGCCAATTTTATTAATTTTTAAAAACTAGATCAAAATAACTTGGACCTGTTTTTTCATTTTTTTTAATTTTGACCAATTTCACCAAAAATATTTGAAATTTGGGCCAAAATTCGGTTTTTTTAATGATTTTTTTGAAAAATCAGCATTTTTTGACCATTTTAGGTGCAAATTTCTCAAAGTTGGTCGAAATTAAAAAAAAATGAAAAAACAGGTTCTAGATATTTTGATCTAGTTTTTAAAAATTAAAAAAAAAAAAATTGGCCCAAGAATTTTTTTTGTTAGATGCACGAAAAGAAGTGGCCCAAAACGGTTATTTTTGGCATTTTGGCCCAAATTTGACCTCACAGATGAACTTATCAAGTCTTTGCCATTCTAAATATGTATACTTTTACAAATTGATTACTATACACTTATTTGCTAGAGCTGCTACACTGTGTTTCACGCATTACAGCGATCATCAGGCAACTGATTGCTGAGATGCACACACAAAGCTATTTCTTATCTATGCCCGTGGAACGGTGGCATAGATATTGTATTTGTTGTGTTTAGTTATCTATGCCCGTGGAACGGTGGCATAGATATTGTATTTGTTGTGTTTAGTCTTCGGCTTCTCCTCCTTCTTAAGACCACTTCTTTGCACTCCTCTAGCTCAAGAACCAAAGAAGCCTCGGGGCCCATACTTGGTACAATGATGGCCCATGACCCCTAGATACATCCTAAGGTACCCCCGACCCCAAAGGTCAAATGTCATGGGCTACAGGGGGCAATATGTGTAAAATTTCAAACAGCTCTAGCTCAAAAACTATAGCGCCCTCAGGGTTCATACTTGGTACAATGATGGCCTATGACCCTAGAAGTATGCTATGCTAGCCTCAACCCCAGAGGTCAAAGTTCATATGCTTTAAAAAGCAAAATAGGTACGACCGGTTAACACAGTGTATCGCAATAGGTAGAATTTTGGTAGCTACCTGTATTTGCAATGATGAAGGCTTCAAATATACGTCACGACGTACAATGGGGTTAAGAGGTTAACCGCTTAAAGGGACAAAATGTTTTGGGATTAAAGGGGTATTCTCCAGTCTGGTGGTGTTTCAGAGAGAATGAGGGTCTGATGGAGTATAAGAGAGAGTGATGGCTTGGTGGGGTATTAGAGAGAGTATGGGGCCAGCCTGGTGGAGTTTTAGAGCGAGTGAGTGTCTGGTGGAGTATAAGAGAGAGTGGGGGTCTGCTGGGGTATAAGAGAGAGTGAAGGTTTGGTAGGGTATTAGAGAGAGTGTGGGCCAGTCTGGTGGTGTTTTAGAGAGAGTGGGTGTATAGTGGGGTGTAAGAGAGAGTGAAGGCTTGGTGGGGTATTAGAGAGAGTGTGGGCCAGTCTGGTGGTGTTTTAGAGAGAGTGAGTGTATAGTGGGGTATAAGAGAGAGTGAAGGCTTGGTGGGGTATTAGAGAGAGTAGGGCCAGCCTGGTGGTGTTTTAGAGCGAGTGAGTGTCTGGTGGAGTATAGGAGAGAATGAGGGTCTGGTGGGGTATTAGAGAGAGTATGGTCCAGTCTGGTGGTGTTTTAGAGCGATTGATGGTCTCATGGGGTATAAAAGAGAGTGAAGGCATGGTGGGGTATTAGAGAGAGTAGGGCCAGCCTGGTGGTGTTTTAGAGCGAGTGAGTGTCTGGTGGAGTATAAGAGAGTGATGGTCTGGTGGGGTGTTAGAGAGAGTGTGGGCCACGGGCATAGATATTCGTGTTTGGTCAAACACAACTGTGGTTTCTAGTCTTCGGCTTCTCCTCCTTCTCCTCCTTCTTAAGACCAGTCCTTTGCACTCCTCTAGCTCAAGAACTAAAGTAGCCTCGGGGCCCATACTTGGTATAATGATGGCCCACGACCCCTAGAAACATCCTAAGGTACCCTCGACCCCAGAGGTCAAAGGTCATGGGCTACAGGGGGCAATATGTATACAAATTGAAGCACCTCTAGCTCAAAAACTATAGCGCCCTCAGGGTTCATACTTAGTATAATGATGGCCCATGACCCCTAGAAGTAACTTATGGTAGCCGCGACCCCAGAGGTCAAAGGTCACATGCTACAGGTGGCAATATGTGTACATTTTTAAAACCGCTTTAGCTCAAGAACTATAGCGCCCTCAGGGTTCATGCTTGGTACAATGATAGCCCATGACCCTCAGATATTTCCTGCATTAACATCGACCCCAGAGGTCAAAGGTCATGGGCTACAGGGAGCAATATGTGTAAAATTTCAAACAGTTGTAGCTCAAGAACTACAGCGCCCTCAGGGTTGATACTTGGTACAATGATGGCCCATGACCCTAGATGTATTCTGTGGTAGCCGCAACCCCAGAGGTCAAAGTTCAAAGGCTTTAAAAAGCAAACTAGGTACAACGTATTAACACAGTGTAGCGCAATAGGTAGCGTTTTGTTAGCTACCTGTGTTTGCAATGATAACGGCCCGAATCGTACGTCAAGGAAATTGATCACTTGACAAAAATTCCCTTAAAAGGGAATGTGTAGGCATTTTGATATTGGTGCCTTGGACCACCTCAAAAGGCTGTCATTGTGGGACATGGCATGTGGTTGGTTAATGGGTGTTAGGAGGGTTAAGGGTTGTCACGGTTTGTATAAGTTGTTTAAGTGCTATGAGGATGATACTTATATCAATTAAAGCTTATAAAAAAGGCTTCCACATAATGGTCACCAACTTTTGGATTTGGCGCCCAATTGGGCGCTTTTTTATTTTAGGTGCTATGAGGATGATACTTATATCAATTAAAGTTTATAACAAGGGCTTTCACATGATGGTCACTAACTTTTGCATTTGGCGCCCAATTGGGCGTTTTTTTATTTTAGGTGCTATGATAATGATACTTATATCATTTAAAGCTTATAGCAAGGGGTATAAGTTTTCGTTTTGTGAATAGGGGAAGGGGGTTAGGTGTGGTCACGGGCATAGATATTCGTGTTTGGTCAAACACAACTGTGATTTCTAGTTTTTCTTGGCACGGTTTGATGGTTTTGACCCCTGCATACACTTCATGATGAAGTTCTTGATTATTTTTATTATTTCCAGTTTTTCATCCATGCATAGGTTACACTGCCCTGATTGTCTTCTTTCTGTGTTTGACTCCCTTACAATTTCCCATTTAATTGAATATTCCTTGCCCTTCTTCTTTAATTCCCAAATGTGTTTCGATAGTTCTGTTTCTTT
>NW_027305719.1:0-76000 GCF_039555335.1 Amphiura filiformis
TGTTCGGCCACACACCGGGGCCACACACCGACATCGCATGGCTACAGCAGAGATACTAAAATCAATACCCGGGATCGATACACGTGAATGTGTGCACGATTTGATATTCAGACGATAAATCTTTGGATACCGGGGTAAACATGATGAATATCTCCCGTTATAGGTCTGTCACACTACGACGGACTGGATTAACGTACATCACCGAATACAAAAATATTTTATTCGGTGGAAAAATCACCAGTCCGGCAGAAGATTCGGTGGGATTTTGGGTCCGATTCCCGTTCGTCTCTCTATGCGTTGTGGCCGCTAATAACCCTGCAGGCGTCTTATATCCGATCGTTCAACGTCCGACAAATGACCGGATTTGGGGGTCCGATTCCCGTTCGTTTCTCTATGCGTTGTGGCCGCTAATAATCCTGCAGGCGTCTTATATTCGATCGTTCAACGTCCGACAAATGACCGGATTTGGGGGTCAACGTCCGACAAATGTACGGATTTTGGGATCCGATTCCCGTTCGTCTCTCTATGCGTTGTGGCCGCTAATAATCCTGCAGGCGTTTTATATTCAATCGTTCAACGTCCGACAAATAACCGGCGAATCCGTGGCATGTGGCACCAACAGGGACGTCCACACTATCAGAAAAGTGGGGGAGGAGAGGGTGTTTGAGAGGGTTTTTGACCCCTTAGAGGCAGTGACGTAGCAAGCACTTTTTCAGAGGGTGAACAAAGTGGGGAAAGACAACTTTTAAGGGGGAAAACTTTGACGAAAATGGTCAAATATTGGCTAATAAGTACAAAAGGGCTACAAATCTGATATATCAGGGCAACCAGAGTCCGGGGGCAATAGAGGTGAGGAACCTTTGGACAATGAAGGCCCAATTGAAGCCATTTGTCATTTTTTTAGAGCCGCAAATTGGTGAAACGAAAGCCTAATTAATTAAAGCCATTGAAAAGTTTTCACAATTATTGTATAATATAAACAATTGTTTTAAAAATAACACGTGGATGTCCATAGCAGAAGCAAAAAGGAAGACTTGTCCATTTTTTAAAATGAAGGTCCAATTGAAGCCATTTGCATGGGGACTGTAGGGCCTATTAGGCCTGGGCCTATTGTGTAAAAATTTAGTTTTAAAAATGGAAAATTTGGACACTTGTTTTTGGTGCATCAATTTTACACTATTATTGCCTTAAACAAAAAACAAAGAAGGCCCGAACTGAATTTGCAAAATTTAAAATGTTACACTGATCCACTGACACTTTAAGATATAAGACTTCAGACTCGTAATTTCAGGTAAAGCATGCATGGATTGATATGTTAAAGTCAGTAATAGACCGTCTTAAATACTGATTTTGGTGACAAAATGGGAATACAAAATGTCACGGGCCCTACATATCGACGGACCGGCAGTAATTTTCACAGGCTTTTGGGCCAAGGAACGACATTTAAAGCACTGCCTATAATAATCACAGGCCTATACTTAGGCTTACTATATACTATCCTGGGCCTACTCAATAACATACAATTTAACCTGTTCCATGTTTTCTCTTCTTTTTTCTTTCTTGTCAATCACTAAAACTGGTAGGAATTTGATATTGCGTCCTCTACCCTTCAGAAAGTGCCCCTCCCTCAACATGCTCAATACTACTTACATGCATAGGCCTACTAAATTACGTGCAATTTAACTTTTTCTCTTCTCTTCTCTCTTCAATTTTTCTTTCTTTTCTTTTTTTTCTCTCCTTTCCCCTTTTTCTCTACTTGTCAGTCACTAAAGTACTGGGGGAAATATGATATTGCGTCACACACCCTTCAGAACCCCCCCCATGATTGATGCACATGTTCGCCATAGGCCTACATCCGGCACAAGCGCCTGCGAAACCTTGCAAACACCTGCGGTATATAAACGAAAGAATAACGAACAAACCCAGGGTATATATACAGAACTGTACGAACACACATCGGACAACTTCCGAACATGTGTATTCGGCACATTCCGTTTCAAGTTTTGTGCATGCACAAAACTTGAAACGTATTGTCGACGGACTAAACAATCATCACCTAACACGAAACGCATTTGGCGGATAATAGCAGGACATATGAAGAACATAAAACGAACATTGACGAACACTAACGGATTTGCTAAAATACCATCCGTTTCTTATACGGAAGACCGATCCGGTGTAGTGTGACACTAACACGGTCTGGGTCAACGTACATCACCGAATGCATAAATATGCTATCCGGTGGTGAAGGCCTCACAGGAACGTATTTGCAACGAACACGGGCCGAGTGCAACGAACAAAGAACGAACATGAACGAAAGGAGAGCGAACAAACTCCGGCAATATTCAGCACCATACGAACACACATCGGATAAATACCGAACATGTGTATTTGGTACACTCCGTTTCAAGTTTTGTGCATGCCGATGGACTTAACGAACATCACCTAACACGAAACGCATTTGGCGGATGATAGCAGGACATAAAAAGAACATAAAACGATCATTGACGAACAACAACGGATTTACTAAAATACCATCCGTTTCTTGTACGGAAGACCTATTCGGTGTAGTGTGACAGAGGCATAATTGTTTTATTCTAAAGAAGCCATATTTAGATCCTTGCACAGTCGTGATAGTCGTTAGCTTGCGTCTTGAGAAAGAACCGTGCATCTTGAATTCAAAAACAAACAAAAATTCTGATTTTATATGTGCCGAACTATAGTGCAGCGTAGGCTAGCTGCACTCACTCGTGGAAAGAGTCTAAAACCAGCCTGACCTCATGGCGTATATACATGCTCACTCACACATAGAGAGGTCAATTACCAGGCTATTGTCAGTAGCCTTAGTCGGATGTCCCTCGGCTCATTATGCGTCTCAAAACTATTAAACAGGTCGGAACAAATGGCCATGCGTGGCTGTGGATTCAACCTGAGTTCGAGCCCCACCTCTGCCATCAATTACTTCTTTTTTTTAATTTCATTTTAGGGAAATGTGGCTGGGAAAATTTATGTATAGCATTGGGAGGAGTCTGAACTGTTTGCATTCAAAATCTTGATGGCAAACTGGACGACAGAAGCACATGGTTCTACTTGACAGCTTTTTAATCCCTATTCATGTTGCGGCGTGAATCATTCTAATTGTGAACCATCCTTCTGATACTTGAGTGTTTGGACAACAGGAACAGTTTTCACAGGTCTTTTGTCTACCTCTCTGTTTGTAAACAGACAAGGATATCAAAACAATCTCAAAATTGACATCCTCGCCGAATAGGAAAGCATATCATTAGTTCGGCAGCCTACTGAACGCCAACCTACTGCACAGCCTATGAAACAAGTCCCATAGGCTACCGATTCGTGGCGATGGCGGCATATAAAGCGAGGCAGTCAATCATGTATCACAACTGCAAACTCCTAGCCCCAGATGGAACTTTGCTATGCAGATGTTCTAGGAGTAAAGCCGAATGGTACCTAAACAAAGATCTTGGTGTTGCGGAGTGTCAGGAACCATATACTGTTCGCCTAAAATTTGAACCCAACGGAATGCCAGGACCAGATAGAGAGTACTATTCAATGGAGAAAGAGAACAGATGTGTTGTTTGTGGAAGAGGGGATACTAGCACCAGTAGAAAATATGTAGTGCCACATGAATACAGGAGGTAAGAGCATGATGATAGGCCTACTTCGGAACTCTTGAATGATAGTCTTGTCATTTATCTGTTGGCCATTTATAAACCAAATATTTTGAGAAGTCGGGGAATCGGAGCCGCCCCTCCTATCCCCACTTTCGAAAACCTGCACACGCCAGTGACCCCGAAACAAGCTCAGCCATACACTAGCCATAACCCCCGCCATAACCACAGAGCATAACCCAAACACTAAGGGTCGCTACAGACTCCCGAGTATTCGACGTATAATATTTGATGTAACATATCTACGTTATTTAATCTATTCCCATTCTATTTCCACTAATGTTTAAAATAAGTATATTTATTAAAAACCAACATAGGCCTATTGTGACCGAAGGTCAAATTACATGTCAATGTACAGAGTAAAAGCATTCATTAAAATTGATATAAATATGAAAAAAGATAAGATAACATAAAGTGGCAGACACAAGTATGATACGATAAATTCACACTATTATTGCACAATAAATAAATACAAGAAATGTCTTTAAAAAAGACAATGCCTCCAAGATACCAGTGGGCACCTTTTGTTATTAGTTAAGGAGACACTTAAAATGCTAGCTTTAAGGTAACGCTCATTGGATAGATTTTTGTCTGATTGAAATATGCGAGTCCATTCTCTCCTGATTACAAGACTGAAAATTTTATTTTAATCGGATATTCGGTTACCAAAATATATGGCCTGTCAAAATGGCGCGAAACCAAGAAGTTGGCAACAAATTTCTTTTATTTTTGTTATGCAATGTTGTCAGATAGGCCTAGGCCTTATTTTCTAATTATATATGCAAGAATTGTACAAAGTAAAATGTTCAGATCGGCTACAAAATAAGATATAAAACCCATGGATGCCTTTTTCCATGCAAATTTCCATTTGCATAATTAATTAGGGCCCTAATCAACTTTTCTAATAAGTGGCCCTAATTAATTATGCAAATCGAAATTTGCCAAAACGCAACCGTAATTTTGTAGTACAGTGTGTGTTCTACCCATGTACCATGCCTCAGTACTATAGCTCTTTTAATTGTATCTGAAATCTTTACTTTGCAAATTCATGCATGTAATTAGACAATCATCTGGCAACTGGACTTGTCAAATATATAGAAAATAAAAAGAAAGTTGTTGCCAATTATTCTGCCTCCGCCAGGAGGTAGTTTGATTTGAAATTTACACCTAAAATGCCGCACATTGCGCGGCATGTAGCCCGATTGTACAAATTTATATTCTGACAAGTACTCTAATTTCCGCCCAATATCGAGAGCCCAATATATATCCCCCACCTCTCTGCGCCATACATAAATTCGCCTATCGCCATTTCCGAATGTTCAAAAGGTAATCACGCTTCCTCAGCATGTGCAATAAATTAGCATTAAAATTAATCTTATTCTATAGGGATTCTAGAAACACCTAGCACGTGGCGCCAATGGTGCGGGTCTATCAAGTTCATGAATTATGCATTAGAATTTTTTCAAACTCATATGTTGTATAATTGAAGACCGAATTAAAAAGACTAGCTTGCGTATGCCGTCCTGTCAACCAGACCAAAATGCCATACTGCGCAGGTCAGCAACCAATCACGGCGCGCCTTTGTCATGACGTCAGACGCAAACTAGTCTTTTTTAATTCGGTCTTTAATTATAGGTTGTAGCCACAGCTGCACAGCGCTCATCAGCGCAGCAGCTTTATCGTTGAAGACAAGTTGGAAAACCGTTATGCTGTGACAATAGGAATACACATCAAACAAGGTTTAATTTCATGATTACATGAAATCTGATTATCAATGGAAAAACTTTGGCTGGAGAAGTTGAAGCTGACGTTCATGGCGACACTTTGGATGTGATAATTTGACATCATGGATTGTTTTGTGCAAAATTTGAGGTATTTTTGTGCCATTTAATACGCGGTGAGTCAGCAGGCCAACTAGCATGCAGGCTATGCTCGACTAGGCCGCAATCATCGTGCATGCGTGTCTACATCATAATAATAGGTTGAAGTGATGGGATTGAAAAGACCGGCTAGCTATTTGATTTCTCTGCATACGAGATGTATGTGCTGTGCCGCGTTCAACGTACACACGGCA
This sequence comes from Amphiura filiformis, assembly GCF_039555335.1. Lineage (NCBI taxonomy): Eukaryota > Metazoa > Echinodermata > Ophiuroidea > Amphilepidida > Amphiuridae > Amphiura > Amphiura filiformis. The sequence goes on from NW_027305719.1 coordinate 5,764, forward strand.
TGTCATGATCATGATGATGTTGATGGTATGATACGCCTAGCCGCGCCTATGGCCGGCTTCATTGCTGTTCAAATACATGTACTAAAGTATTGCAATTGTATTGCGTTGATATAATTCGGAATAATTCGTTTTAAGTATTTGCTTCCCCAATTCCCATGCGTGGTTGGTCATATTGGTGGTATGTATATCAGAATTTAACATTCTACTGAGTACTGTTGCAATATTTTTGCATGCATACCCATGACCGTTTCAAGACTATGACTGAGAAATTTGCTTTTTGTTTGTTAAGATAAAAATAAAAATAAAATGCAAGAATCATCTTTCCCCACACAATACTTCTTACAAACAAGGTGTTGATATTGGCCCTTTCGATGCAAAACAAAGCACAAATGAAGGAAAGAAAACAAAACAATAACGTTTTTGAATTTTTATTCAATTACACATACAAAAAAGTAATGGCCTATGAAAAGACCCCCCCTAAATATAATAATATTAGGGCCTAATATTATTTTAGTCCTGAATACAAAATATAATAAACAAGCATAAAAGAATCTGATACGAAAATGTGTTACTCTGAAACGTTACAATCGTAATTTTCAGTCAAAAAATCCACAAGAAATGACTCTTGATACAACTTAGGCCTATATTTAAAAAACAGAAACGGCTGCCTGCATCTGGAACTCTTCATATCTGAAAGTTTGAAGGTCTTATTTCATACATCAGAATTATCTGCAAGATTGCAAGATGGCTTTAGGTGACCGTGGCCCTATTGGCTAATGCACAAATTTAGATTTTCTTTATATTTAAATAATAGGGCCTACTATAGTATGTTAAAGCTTATGCCCTGTAGATTACATTCGGTTCTTGAGGTATGGCCTGTCAAAATGGCGCGAAACCAAAACAAAAAATTGGCAACAACTTTCTTTTTATTTTCTATATTTTTGACAAGTCCAGTTGCCAGATGATTTTCTAATTACATGCATGAATTATGCAAAGTAAAGATTTCAGATAATCAGATACAATTGAATACCTGAGAGGAAGAAGGGCCCAACTCCATTTTACAAAAATGAGTTGATCATATTCTAAAAGACCTGTAGCCTACCGTTGCCATTGCAACATATATCATTTCACATGTATGTTAGATGTATCTTCATGTACCAGTACTAAAGGTCCCCTCAAGATGAAACAGTCTGTCTCTTGAAACTATTCCAAATAGTGTGTTTCTTGTTAATATCTCAAAAAAAGTGTTGATGGAGTTGGGCCCTTCTTCCACTCAGGTATTCAATTAAAAGAGCTATGGTACTGAGGCATGATACATGGGTAGAACACACACTATACTACAAAATTACGGTTGCGTTTTGGCAAATTTCAATTTGCATAATTAATTAGGGCCACTTATTAGAAAAGTTGATTAGGGCCCTAATTAATTATGCAAATGGAAATTTGCCAAAAGCATTCATGGGTTTATATCTTATTTTGTAGCCGATCTGAACATTTTACTTTGTATAATTCTTGCATATATAATTAGAAAATAAGGCCTACCTGACAACATTGCATAACAAAAATAAAAGAAAGTTGTTGCCAACTTCTTGGTTACGTGCCATTTTGACAGGCCATATTTTGGTAACCGAATATCCGATTTATATAAAATTTTCAGTCTTGTAATCAGGAGAGAATGGGCTCACATATTTCAATCAGACAAAAATCTATATCCAATAGCGTTACCTTAAAGCTAGCATTATAAGTGTCTCCTTAACTAATAACAAAAGGTGCCCACTGGTATCTTGGCCAACCTTGGTTTCGCGCCATTTTGACAGGCCATATCTCAAGAACCGAATGTAATCTACAGGGCATAAGCTTTAACATATTATTTAAATGGAAAGAAAATCTAAATTTGTGCATTAGCCAATAGGGCCACGGTCACCTAAAGCCATCTTGCAATCTTGCAGATAATTCTGACATGTCTGATGTATGAAATAAGACCTTCAATCTTTCAGATAATATGAAGAGTTCCACATGCAGGCAGCCGTTTCTGTTTTTTTAAATATAGGCCTATGCCCAAGTTGTATCAAGAGTAATTTCTCGTGGATTTTTTGACTGAAAATTACGATTGTAACGTTTCAGAGTAACAAATTTTCGTATCAGATTTTTTATGCTTGTACAGCTTGTTGATTATATTTTGTATTCAGGACTAAAATAATATTAATATTATTATATTTAGGGGGGTCTTTTTATAGGCCATTACTCTTTTGTATGTGTAATTGAATAAAAAATCATTACTCTTTTGTATGTGTAATTGAATAAAAAATCAAAAACATTATTGTTTTGTTTTGTTTCCTTCATTTGTGCTTTGTCTTGCATCGAAAGGGCCAATATCAACACCTTGTTTGTAAGAAGTATTGTGTGGGGAAAGGTGATTCTTGCATTTTATTTTCATTTTTATCTTAACAAACAAAAAGCAAATTTCTCAGTCAAAGTCTTGAAACGGTCATGGGTATGCATGCAAAAATATTGCAACAGTACTCAGTAGAACATAAAAAACTGATACATGACCAACCACGCATGGGAATTGGGGAAGCAAATACTTTAAAACGAATTATTCCGAATTATATCAACGCAATAAAATTGCAATACTTTAGTACATGTATTTGAACAGCAATGAAGCCGGCCATAGGCGCGGCTAGGCGTATCGTACCATACATTGCAGTTCAAATGCATCATGATCATGATTGTGGCCTAGTCGAGCCTAGCATGCATACCAGTCGGTCTGCTGACTCGCCGCGGCACAAAAATACCTCCAATTTTGCATAAAACAATCCATGATGTCAAATTATCACATCCAAAGTGTCGCCATGAACGTCAGCTTCAACTTCTCCAGCCAAAGTTTTTGCATTGATAATCAGGTTTCATGTAATCATGAAATTAAACCTTGTTTGATGTGTATTCCCATTGCCACAGCATAACGGTTTTCTAACTTGTCTTCTACGATAAAGCTGCTGATGGCTAAAACCTATAATTAAAGACCGAATTAAAAAAAGACTAGTTTGCGTCTGACGTCATGACAAAGGCGCGCCGTGATTGGTTGCTGACCTGCGCAGTATGGCATTTTTGGTCTGGTTTACAGGACGGCATACGCAAGCTAGTCTTTTTTAAATCGGTCTTCAATTATACAACATATGAGTTTGAAAATATTCTAATGCATAATTCATTAACTTGATAGACCCACGCCATTGGCGCCACGTGCTAGGTGTTTCTAGAATCCCTATAGAATAAGATTAATTTTAATGCTAATTTATTGCACATGCTGAGGAAGCGTGATTACCTTTTTGAACATTCGGAAATGGCGATAGGCGAATTTATGTATGGCGCAGAGAGGTGGGGGATATATATTGGGCTCTCAATATTGGGCGGGAATTAGAGTACTTGTCAGGATATAAATTTGTACAATCGGCCTACATGCCGCGCAATGTGCGGCATTTTAGGTGTCAATTTCAAAGCAAACTACCTCCTGCGGAGGCAGAATAAAAGCTGAAATGTGCGTGCATGCAGGAAAACCCGAAAAAATGGCGCGCTACTTGTTTAATGCATCAACAAAATAGGGGATGGGGCTGTTTTTGAAGCGAGATGTTCTGAAACGCAGCTGCGAGTAGTGGTGCGCATTGCGGAGATTGCGAGCATGACTTGCCTGTCTGGTAGGGGGAGAAGATCATTGGTACGCGATGAGTTGGCAAGCCCTTCGGCAAACCTGCGGCAATGGTTCTCTCTCCTATCAAATAGGGACTCAAGCTCGCAAGTCCGCAAGGCCTCAGCATAGGAGGTGAAATTTTGGCCCAGCGTAATCCTGCATGCACGACGTTGTAGCCTTCTCTGACCAGCAGAGAGTGAGGAGTGCCAGGCTACATCAGCATATTCTAAAAGAGGGCGAATGTAACCTTTGTATACAGTGATCAACTCATGTTCATTAAAACCAATCCCCGGGAACCAATCTAATGAATGTGTGATGACGTAAAATCGATAATATGTTACATGGTAGAAATATAATTATTATCGATTTTACATCATCAAACATTCGTTCGAACTTGAACATTACTGGAAATATAATGGGAATAGATTAAATATCGTAGATATGTTACATCGAACTGAATATTTTAGGTCAAGTAAAAAGTCTGTAGGGTGACTAATAATAAGCCTATATGCCCTAGCTCGATCCTATGACACTTATCCCTAACAAATTATATGCTAACACTGAATCCTATAACCATATCCCTAAATCCTGAACTAATTACCCTAAACTGTAACTTGAACCCCTTTCGGACTGTGTATACCCGTAATATATATGTACCCCGATCCAGTGGCATAACTAGGGGGGGCAACGTGCCCCGGGCGCTACCACTACTGGAGGCGGCAAATCGGTATCCCAGATGCATTCCCACACCCCATGTCTAAGATATTCTCGGGTCGGGTGGGGAGGGGGGGGTTAGGGGCGCCAATTTTGTTTCTTGCCCCGGGCGCTACCAACCCCAGTTACGCCACTGCCCCGATCGTCCCCCATGCTCTATATAACTGGATTTATTTGGGACGGAAAGTCTGATATCGGGAAAAATGACTTTACCGAAACAAAGCTAAGGGGGCTATCAATTTCTTCGGAAGGGGGAGGGGGTCCCAAATTTACTAAAGGTCGGCGTCAATAAAATTGCCCCCCCCATATTTCGGCAATGACCCTCTCCCCCCCCCCCCACACCTTACCTCCTAAACAGGCTAAAATTGTATCAGTCTTTTTGAATAAAATAAACACACTATCTGTGATCATCTTGTGACTCCCCCTCCCTATATTTGGGACCCTCTTCCAGAGAAAATGATAGCCCCCTAATCGCTGCTAGAATTAGACAAGAAATGTTTGCAAACTGTCAAACTTTTCAGTTAGCAGCCTGGACAACCGATTCTTTAGAAATGCTTAGTTGCGCTGAAAGTCGATCGATACATGTTAAAATCAGCACAATTCAGAGATACACCTTTTTGCTATGAAATTAATTTTCTCGGTCAAATATAAAGCAATATTTTTTTTTTCTTCAGTAATGTCAGTTAAAAACTTTTTTACAAATCCTGGTGTTAAAATTAAGCATCAAATTGTGTCTTTTAGTGTGATATTTTTGATTTTTATAGGCCTTCAGTTCGCACGCGAGCTTTTTACGGAATTCATTTTTAGCGTCTCAAACTAATATAGTTTGCTAAAGAAAGATATTTCCCACCTCTGTAAAGCACATCGTGTGGGTCTATATATTATAGTTTTGTTAGAATTTCCGTTTTTATTTTACCCTTTTTCCCTTCATACTCGGAAATGTCTAACTCAGTACTTTTATCTCGAGAGCAACCAACAGAAATAGTCGATATTTCCTTTGTTGTTTATCCAGGTCAATTTTCCATTGAAAGCAAATTGCCCGACCAGCGATTTGGTAGCCCAAATCCCCAATTGAGTGTTCTGGTTAAACATGATCAGTAGGAGCGCTATAGGCCTGGGAATTTCTTTGCTATATTGAAGTTCTAGCAACACTGTAGCCATGCCGGTATTCCTATTAAACCCAGGGATATCGATCCACAATGCTAGTATTAGCCTTAGATTTCACTCGTTGATTTTGAAAAATGGTCAGCCGGCAGTTAAAATAGTGAAATGAAAACGCAAATTCTGACAAAACTATGATATATCGCTCACGGTGATGTGCGTTAGAAAGTTGGGGAAAATCCTTCATTAGCGAACTATCTTACTTTGAAAAGCTAAAAGGTTGATCCAAAAAAAGGCTCGCGGACAGAGTTTAAGCCTATCAAAATCGAAAATCTTACACTAAATGACTAAATTTCACGCCTAAGTTTAACACTAGAATTTGAAAAAAAATACAGTATCAAGCACTACAATTTTTCCTGACATTTACTGAAAAATGAAAATGATTGCTTTTCATTTGGCCGAGAAAATTAATTTTACATCGAAAAGGTGTAACTAAAAATTTAGCTCATTTCAACACCAAATTCGATCGTTTGTATTGCCTCATTAAATGACTGAGTGAGCCTTGCCAAACAAAAGAATCGGTTGTGCAGGCTGCTAACTGTTTTATTGCAATCTTTACAGATTTTTCCCTGAGTATCTTAAGAACTGCTCCTCGCACGATGTCTTACTACTTTGTCATCAATGCCATCATAAAAGCTGTCTGGATGACGTCACACTAAAACAAACACTGGTGCAAGAATACAACGCCCCCATGTCTTCCACCAACCCCGCAATGGTAGCAGATAAAGAAAAATCCAGAGTTCGTTCACACGCCAAAGGGTTGCTTCGCCATCTGAAGACCAAGTCTCTTCCAGAAGACAGGGTCCAAGAACTTGAGAAAACAATCAGAGCTTTTTATCGGGTGGAAGAGATTACTAAGGAGCTACTAGAAGAAGCTGCTCAGATACAAATAAAGAAGCCAAACGAGGAATACACTGGTTCCCATGGTGAAAAAGTTGTCGCAGCAATAGTGGAAAAAGAAGGATGCACTGGGCTTGTCAAATTTGAGAGAAGATGGCGACAACATTTTGTAGATTTCATGCAACCTCGATTTTTGCCAGAACTATGGAGTATTGATTATGTTCATGAGGGCGTTAAGGCCGCTACAGACTTCAAGTATTCAACGTAGAATATTTGATATATTTATATCTGGTCAATTCCAGCCAAAGCGGGACAAAATTCTGTCTGGGGCCATTTCAAACTTTTCAACTCTATTATCAAATGAGAAGATTATATATAGTGAATCATCGGGTGGCAGTGCCATCGGATTGAAAAAACTTTTCTTGCTAGAAAAATAAACTGTTAATGTGCATGTTACCCACGAATTTAATCCTTTTTCACCTGTTGTACGCCACAAAGTTCTACTTTCTTTAATATCTTTCAATATTTAACGTGTGACCCATATAGACTAGAAATGGATGAAGATAAAGTTTTATTACATTATTATATCTTCAAAGAAATTTTTGGTTATTACCAATTTTAAGAAAGAACCAGGTGTAGGCCTATAGGTAAGATTGTGTCAATTATTTGAGCTCTTTTAAAAGTGGCTATCATTTAATATTACTGCATTAGTTTGAAAGTTTAGAATAAATGCTTAATGGAAATGTAAAGTAAGATTTGATATCTCGTCGCAGGATGAGGAACTCGGATGGATTCGTGGGGTAACCGCATCTGAAAATTCCTATTAATTTTTTTATAAAAATTAGAATTAGGCCCTACTTTTCCGTATGTCGATAATTCAGGCTACAATGGAATAAAGTGAATTTTAATCAAAATACAAACTACGTGGAATATTAAGAATTGAATGGGTCATTATGGCATTTTTGGTATAATTTTTTTTAAATTGCACGAATTTACAAAGAACGGTTCCTATGCTCACGATGATTATTTTGATATCAAATTTGGTATCAACCTTCGAAGGAAAGTGTATATAGAAAATTATTATATAAATTATTTTGCCATAAACTCATCAGACTCTGGAATAAATGGGGATGGAACTAGTGGCGACGTTTTAATTTGGTTGCTATGTTTACTTAGAGAAGAAAAATACAGACACTAGGCTCAATGAAAAGTATCCTAATTGTAAGTTTCATCTAAATTTTCAATTCTTTTTCAACTCTTTCTTTTTTGAGGCAATCAATTCCCCTTTAACAAAAGTTTCTTTTTGAACTAAAAGGCGACATTGCATTGTTTTATGCCAAAACAATTAGTTTTTGCATTGTCAACCAAAGAGCTTGCAGTACTCCTTTCAATCTAATGGTAACGATGTTAGAAAACACAATGGGCATTAGTGAAATTGGTGTACAAAATAAAAGTTAAAGATTTGATCGTCATATTTTCCAGAATGAAAATTTGACGCATCAACTTTTTCTATTACACTGGGTAACTTTTGTAACTCGAGTACCATCGTAATAACATCTTTAGCACAAATGTTTGATTATATTGTTTTTTGTTTGTTTTTTGATGGTTTCTTTTTGTTTGCTTGCATCTGTCTTGGGGGTGTTTGTGTACGCTACTAACTCCGACATATCTTAGGAAGGACTGAGATATTACCCCTTCAACAAAAACCTGGGTAAACCGAAAGACCTGGCTATGCACACAAACATTGCTGATGGTATAAAAATCGCAACTTTTTTGGAGTAAGGAAGGAGGATGGTAGTCTACTTAGATCTCGAAGTGGACTTTCAATAGAGAGATCCTAACGTATGTATCATCTCATTATCGTTTTTGCATAACAGTTTACACTTACAGATTAAAGGGGCATTTCGTGATACATAGCCTCATCCCTACTTTTCTCAAAAAAAGTTAAGATTTGGTTGGTTCAAAAATAATTTGTGTGGATGTTTTTACAAACTGTGGGGCCATAACCGGTTCGTCGGTGGTACTATCGTGCTGTACATGTTAGACATGGCTACACTTTAAATCCAAGTGTTTAGGATTTCTGTAACACCTTTTTAACACTGCAAGGTGTTTATTTTTTCATTTACACAGTAAAGGTATAGGACACCTAAATACCTAAACACATAGGTAAACACATAAACACAAAGAGTAAACACATGCGCGTATTTAGATCTAAACATTCAACATCTTTATTTTCATATTGTTCGGAAAGTAAATGCACATGTGCTTACTTTGTAAACATTTGGTGTGTTTACTTTCTAAACAATTTTGAAAGCAAACATGTTGAATGTTTATAATCTAAATACTCTCATATGTTTACTCTTGTGTTTATGTGTTTGCTTTGTGTTTACTTTGGTATTTATGTGTTTAGGTGTCCTATGCCCTTACTATGTCAATGAAAAATTAAACACCTGCGCCTTACAGTGTTTAAAAAGTGTTAACCCTAAACATTTGGATTTACAGCATAGACATGCCTATTAACCTCTATTGTCTCTCATCTCCACCCTCCGCATCCCCATGGCCCCACCCACAAGTTAAATAAAGGAGAGTCTGGTCTAAATACCAAGGGAAAGTAAATGGGCACTTCGGCACGTAAGTATTGCTCCGGCATGACTTTACTTTAAAACAGATCACTTCCCTAAATTCTGAAGAATTGAGTTCCTGCTGTCATTTTAATCCAACTTTCCTTTGAGATAATGAAACTTAGACGGATCAAACAAAACAAAACAAAACAAGAAACACATATTTCGTATCATATATTTTATTATGTAATTTTCATAATTTTATTTCCCCAAACACCTTTGTCTATTATAATGTTATTGGTTTGTTAATACAAAATCTCCCGAAAATCTTCTGGATAAACTTTTTATATTAATACAGTCTACTTCGTAATGTATATAATTATGGAACAATAATTTGTCTTTTTTCTTGTATGTCAATCGTGGAATCCCGCATAATATGCACGAAATTCTCAGATTTATAAATTAGTTTTAAAGTTTTGGGATTATTAATTTCCAAATTGAAATAGTTACAAAAAAACAAACATTTTAATTGTTTTTGTTAATCAGATTTATTTTTCATCATTAAAACTTTCGAGTCCAATTTCTGAATGAGATACATACAAAAGAAAACGGAAATTTTATCAATTTAAAAATTTCATAATTCTAGATAATTTTTCAACAATGTTTGAATATAACATTTCGTTGATGAAATTCAACTTAGTCACCGTATTGTGCTATTCCAGATATAAGCCGTCCTCCCCCCATAGAGAATGTGAAAATTTGATGCATGCAATAAATGTTTGGAATTCAATCGGGACGGAAATCCATTAAAAATGGTAAAAGAAAAATCGTGGAAAATCTTGGAATGGTGGGAAAACATGAAAAATACCAGTCCTAGAAATCCCGTCAGGAACTAAAAAAAATATTATTGGAATTCCGGTCCACAACTAAAAACGTAAGTCTGGAAATCCAACATCGTCTACGGAGTGTGCATTTTATCTGGAATAGCTTCAACCTAACAGCTCCTAACAATGTTTCCAAGTATAATGTTATACCGGGTAGTTTTTACACAATTTGGATATTGAGTATACAACTAACCAACATTTTACAGAAAAGCAATAGGTTTACAGTAAGCAAACTTGTATCCACATTAATGGTTCATGCTATACCAATAATTGGGTTTTATCAGTAGTATTCAGTACACGAATGTTACATTCGATAAAAAAAAAAAGGAAACATAACAAGATTTTTTAATCTAAAAAAATTGTGTAAGTCTATTGTAAACGCATAAACCCAGTTACAAAACTTCTATTTCTATATTGCACATAATAATAAAGGTATTCAACAATGATAGGAACAATATGCTATTCCAGTTGAAATCCATACACCCTGTGGAAGACATGACCTTGTCTCCCACATAGGGGTGAAGATTTCAAATAGAATCACCCATTCAGGTAACACCATTTGAAATTCATATTCCTTGTGTGGGGAAGATTAAGGTCATGTCTTCCATAAGGTGTATGTATTTCAACCGGAACAGCCTAGTAAAGATACACTATGTCATACTTGGCGACTAGTATAAAAAAATAAGTAATTTCTGAAGAAAACTTTGTAAAAATAATTTAACATAATTTAATTCGAAGATCCTGGAGCGAAAACTTGAAGAGCGCCACCATATAATTTCGTCTACGGTAGATAGCGCTTTTATCATGCATATGTTTATGGAAGACTTGCAAAGCTCAATTCTCAGTTATGTGGTGAAAATAAATTAACATTATTTTTCATGAATGAATATATTTCGTATTTCATGCAGTTGTTAGTTATACCAAAACTAATTCAAAATTAATTGCGGACATGCATGGTGAAGAAATGATCGCAGTAATCAAGTACCGTAAATCGTTATTCATTATTTTGGCAATTGGCAAGCTTTAAACACATGACACTCAGCGGACACAAAAATAATAGTTTATAAGTCTGATTGGTGTCATCCGAATAAATGCCAAATGTAGTGCTTTTATTTAGAAAATATAACGTATTAATCATAGATTTTGCGCACCAGATTTGGGCCGTAATTCATTGGGTTTTTCGTCTGGTATATTTAATTTACAATAACTTATATGTCATAAAATTCAGTTTAATATGATTTAGTTACAACTGTATCTGGAGATTGGTCTATCCATGGTTTATCGTTGAAATTAACTGTAGATCGTAAACCAATCTTTAGACAAATATGGCAACACGTCATGCAAAGGCATAATGCGCTTTTGTCAACATCATTTCAGAGAAAATCTTTTTAAAATGTTTAAATTGGGTGCACGTTTGGTTTTACAGGCTATTGACGTTATACTTATGCTCTTTACACTTGGCAGGTTTTTCAGCTGGATGAAATATTTTGATAATACACAGTAAACGATTTTAAACTTGTTTTAGAACTGCCATGTTGAAAGCCCAAATTGCAAACCCTTTTCGTCCTAAAATTGCTTTATATCACAAAACTTGTTGAAGATTATAATCACATACGTGTATACATACCGACTGCTCAGTACCAGAAGTGGGTAAGTGCAATAACTGCTTTGTCAACATTTGGCAATTACACACAGTATAATTGTACTCATCTACACATGGCAGCTACACCGTGGCAGCTATTACACTTACCCACTTCTGGTACTGAGCAGTCGATATGTGTACCAGAGGAATACGTACACGTTCAAAACATTAAAATTAATGAATCTATTTTTTACAAAATATATACTCTAGCTTTGTCTTACATCTTGCTCGTCTGCTATGCTACCATTACTACTATCATCATTTACACAGTCTATTTCACAATCATCCTCGTCATCAACAGAAATGTCCAAATCTTCTTCATCCTCTTCTATTTTTAAGTCTTTAACGGCGGAAGACGCATCAATTGTTGCTTCCTCAGCTCTCTTCTCCTCGTTCTCAAGATTATTACACTCTCCCGGATGTCGCGACCTAATATGCCGGTCTAAATCTCTCCGTCGCACTAGGACCTTCCCGCAGTACTCGCATCGGTACGGCGTGTCGCCTTCCGCGTGTAACCTTATGTGCTTGTTCAAGTTGCTCGGATCCCCAAATGGTCGAAGACATACCTTACACTTCAGAGGTTTATACCCGGTGTGAGTCCGTAAGTGAATTTTCAGTCCGTATTTACGTGAGTACAACTTCCCGCAGTAAATGCACAAATGTCCGCGTTTGTTTTTACCATTCCCGTTTTGAGAATACGCAAATTGTTGATCCCCCATCGGAAAAGTCCGTGTGGCAGCTTGGTTTGTGAGATTTCTTTCCAATGCTGCATATTTGTTCAGATCCATCTCGGGTGGGGGAGTAAGAAGAGCTGACGGAGCAACATTAGGTTCGGTTACCGGTGGAAATTTTAAGAACCCTGGATAAGGGAACTTGTGTGCTAGTCCGTTAAACGCTTCAGCGTGATGCCTGTGTACTGGAAGAACATGTGGAAGACGTGCGATAGGGAAACCTGGTGGAGGTAAAAATCGGTAAGGGTAGCCTGTGTAAGGATCTAACCCTAAAGGTCCTCGGTGCAACGCCCGGATCGCGGCGGGGATTTCCCCAGCGTGCGATACCACAGGGTCGTAAGTAGGCAAACCATAGTTCTTCTCCAACGCTTTCTGGACTTGAAGATACGCCAAAGCAGCTCCTGGTGTCTGTGGGTGCCCAACTCTCGGCATGCTTAAAACTTTGTCCATAGAAAAGTTACGGGGGTTATCTTTCACGCGTTCTTCATCAATCTCTGTCTCAGACTTTGAACGCCTAATAGCTTCCATTAGCACTGGTGAAACAGGTGCTCCCATTGAAGTACCCATTTTGATTGCGGAGGTGGAAGAGTCTGATTTTACAACACGGAAGCCTTCCTTTTCTTCTGGAACTGATTTCTTCAAACTAACGACTTTTCCTGTCGGACGAAATGCCGATCCGCTACTACTGCCGAGTTTCCCCAAAACAAGGGCGTTCATGAAAGTTCCGTTTAGCGGTGACGAACTAGTGCTATTACGACTACCAGTTGAGTCTCTACGCCTGTTATGTTCACCCACGTCCATGCGACTTTGAGAGCTATCAGCAACTAAATGACAATTGTTTGGTGCGACATAAAGCCGGTCATTTGGTGGCGAGACAGATGCAGTGACTCTATGAAAAGCACTGCCAGTGCTGCTCACTGGAGCGTCCTGGCTGCCGAGTTGATGATGATGGTGGTGGTGGTGACCGATCCCGTTGCTCGGAGGTCGCCCGTCAATGATTGGTGCTGTATCTTGGGTATAGCAACGAAATCGCATGTGGGCTTTCAGAGAGTTTGGGTATTGGAAATTACTGCAACAGCGGCTACAGGTATACCCGTCCTTGCCTGTATAAAAGAAAGAAAAAAACAGAACAAAAAATTAGTCATATGAAGGAATCGGACGTAAAATGTACTGAAAAAGATTATCGTCAAAATTAAAGGGTTATTTATGATCATGTTCAAAGATAACGTCATACCAATGGCCATGATAGGAGGGAATTAAAATGAGATTCGAACATCATCTAAAATTGAACATGTTGAATGATGATGATGAGGAGGAGGAGGAGAAGGAGGAGGAGGGGGAGGAGGAGCAGGAGGGGAGAAGGAGGAGGAGGATAAATAAAAGAAGACATATAAAGAGAATACAAGTACAAATAATTATGCCAATAACCTGTTTCTAAGTAAGGTGCCATCTCGATTAAACAATCCGCCTGTTTCCTACAAGTCCGCACTAGTGAGTGCTTGTAAGTTGCACATGTGTGTATCAATGAAAGAACTCCCGAAATGCCCGTTTTCTAGCATACAAGTCTCAAAAGTGTTGGCTTTCTCCCACAGCAAGCACACACGTACGGGATTTACGACCGCTCCCGGGCGAAGCTACCAACAAAATCAGACCGAATTTGTTTTAACCACCCCTTTTTAACTACACTCGCGCTCTTAACCACTTGAATCGCAGTGTTATATCACTCCCAATATATTATTACCCATAACAAATATCGCCACCATTATGATTTCTAATTTGTACAATGAAAAGAAGAATAGGGCAAAATTCAAGTCTCTGCAATGAAACAGTGATACAGTAGGCGTGGCCCCCTTAATCTAAGGGAGTTTCGAATCAGAAAGTCACTTAAATAGCAAACATATGCCAACCCGCCAGTCGTTTTGTATATGTATTGTAACGGTACCGGTGAAAACACGGAATCCGATCGTATAACGTAACAGCTTCAGGTGTTCTGACCATTGTTACTAGTTCAATCGTGGCAAATTTGCCCTTTTATTTCATTTCAATGATCTTTATTTAAAATGTTTTTGTCAATATTGGTAACCAATTGTACAAACGGTTCCTTTTAAGTTGGCTCATAACCATGAAAACGTTTTGAAGATCTGTGATAAAGATACGAGGTGAATGAAAAGTTGAGAAAAAATGGATCAAAAGAAAATGCGTCCTAGAAATGCGTCCTTAGGCATTTTCTTATGCTTTAGTTTCTTAAGTTTCTTACGAGGGAATCACCCCAACTGGTTTTATATGCTGATGGATGACCGCGATTGACTTCTGTGCCGATGACAAATCTTAGGATAAACCTTTAAGTTTGTTTCTTTCTTTTCAATTTTTTCTCCTTTTTTCCACTCTTTCTTTACATTTTGAGTTTCAGTACAATAGATCACCCATACGGGACGGTTCAATATCCTAATAAACACCCACCGAGTATTGATATGAAACGGTTTGTTGACAGGAGTACTATAACTTTTATTGTGATTGAATTCATTTTCCTTTTTTTTTTCAGGATATTTGAGATTATACCCCCAGTGGTTTGTTTATATAAAGAAAGAGACAATAAAGGAATAAATATAATGATTGGGGCAGCCATCTTTTTCTATCGTTAAATAATGAATTTGATTTTAACGAAATAGCTGGGTGAGAAAGAAAAATAATGAATAATTATGGTCTGAGAATAAGATGAAGATCAAGAAGGATGCGATCGTAAGATGATGATGAAGAAGATGATTATGATGATGATTATGATTAACGGTTGATGGTATGATGACGACGACGACAACGATGGTGATGATGATACTGATGATGAAGATATTGATGATGATGATGATGATTGATGCTGATGGATGAATGCTGATAATAAAACTGATGATGAATGATGATGACGATCATGATGATGATGATGGTGGTGATGATGAGGATAATGATGATGATGCTGATGATGACTATGGCGATGATTATGAATGCTGATAATAATGATGATGATGACGATTACGATGATGATGATGCTGATGATAACGATGTGCTGTTGCTGCTGCTGATGATGATGCCGACGACGACGACGACGATGATGATGATGATGATGATGATGATGATGATGATGATGATGATGATGATGATGATGATGATGATGATGATGATGATGATGATGATGATGATGATGATGATGATGATGATGATGATGATGATGATGATGATGATGATGATGATGATGATGATGATGAGGAGGAGGAGGTGTTAAACACAAAACAGCATTATGTCATGTGTGCGTGAACATCATTCACACGAACACACCCCAGTATACTGACATTAAGACAAGCTTTCCAGTTCCTGGCTAACCGCGTATCAGAACCGCATATAGATCAATTTTAAACAGTCAGACAAAGACCCAAGGACCATGTGAGCCAGAGAAAAACTGATAAAAATGACAAACTTTTTTCAAGGAGAAGAGAATATATTGAAATGGTGACCACTGGTCAGTGTTTGTAAAGTGCATGTATAACTGTAACAACCATTGTCCAAAACTCCATGATGACACTTCTCACGTACTTTAAACATCATTGTTATAAATATTTCAATAACAAAAAAAAGTGTCTATCAAAATCTCTGGTATGTGTCGAATGAGAACCAAATCCTATCAAAAGAGGCAAAATATTTGGGAGGATTTAGATGATTTTTATAGTCTATAATAATAATGAAATAAAATCAGACGATATACCATGATTTGTCTATTTAATACCACAACTCCAAAAAATGGCATCTTTTGTTAGAGTATAATCGGATACACGATTCCAGGCAGGTTTTTGTTTCCTTCTAAGTTTGGTGTGACGGCTCTTTTATACCATGTCCTAATATTCAATACCCATGTTGGCACACATTACTCTTAATTCTTAACTATTCTTTTCTCTTTTAACCCTTTTGGGATAGCTGATCCGATTTGCATTCATCCCGTATTTATGAAGATGATAATTTCACCCCGGTAATTTTCGGCGGATGTAAAGGCCACCGATTTAATACCTGATTTAATAAGAAGCATTTTTTGATATCACTGTTGTTACTTACTGTAGATAGGCTGCTAACATATTGTGGTAGAGTTGTTTTAATATAAAGGGCTAATTCTTTTGACTAGTCATTGGTTTTGGGTGTTATAATTTAACCTTTTCCCTGCAGATAAAAGCTCTTATGATACACCACGGAATGACCTAACTTTTGATATGTATATTCTCCAACGGTAACTTCCGACAAGGATAGGGGTTTTGCTGTGCATTTACAAAATCAGGTAAAACTCCCGCCAGCAAATATGAAATTCTGAGGTTATTTATTTTGAAACTTGGACAAAAAATATACTTTGTATTCAAGATGTTTGAAGGGCCTGAACATGCGGATACATTCGTTGTAGTCATGGGGTTGGGAAGGGTTTGGGGGCGAGGCAAGGGGGAGGAGTTCCAAATATGCAGACACTTTTTCGGGAAAAATAGTCTTTTGTGTAAACGTGTACTTTAACTTCTCAAAATTGAAATGGACTTTTTCTTTAGACCACTTTAGAAATGCAGGCTCGGGGCACATCCGTACATCATGTCCACAAAATAAGGTCTTATATGAGGGACCCACACTTTCATAAATAAAGGTATGTTCTAAAGGTCTCAAAGAACCTTTTGTTTATGGAACTCCACAAGAAAAAAGTTCTTTAAACTGAAAGAACCCTTTTAGGTTCTTAAAAGTCTTCTTTAAAACTTTGCAGAACTATTTTGACCTTTACATATAGAACCTTTTTTGTTCGTTACAGCACCGTTGCGGGTTCCATATAAAGGACATTTAGAACCCATTTTCTGAGTATACACGTATTCATAACCCCATGAGAACTACCTGCTGATTGGCCAAAAAGAAGTGTTTATTATCAATTGACCCAATCAGCAACATTGTTAGAATAATTTCACCACACAAAAAATTAGGGTTAATTATTTGCAAAGCTCCATTCTGATTGGTGATTAAAGTGAAGATATCATGTAATTGACCAATCAGAGGCAATGTTAGATCGGCAGGTAGTTCTCATGGGTTAAGGGGTACTACACCCTGGTGTAGTTTTTTTGCCTATTTTGCATTTTTCTCAAAATTATAGCGCATTGGTGACAAGTAAGATATGTATATTATAGGGGCAAGGACTACAACTACTGCACTGGAAATTTTATTTCAACACAGACAACAGTTGTGGAGTTGCAGTCAAAAATGAGGGAAAACCAATATTTGATCAATAAATCAATAGCTACTTGCCGTGAGTTGCTGAATTTTCAATGCAGTAGTTGTAGTCCTTGCCCCTATAATATACATATCTTACTTGTCACCAATGCACTATAATTTTTGAGAAAAATGCAAAAATAGGCACAAAATTAGCCAGGGGTGCAGTACCCCCTTAAGTGAGAGCCTAAGAAATCAATATTGTATCAATTGCTAACCAATTGCAGAAGATTTCATATTGTTCATACATCAGACGAACAACTTGAGGAAAACTAGCTGAATTCTTTGTGTGATGACACCTGCACAGATCTACATTTGTCAAATTGAATAATTAATTCAGGATTGCACCTCGCATCAAGGCCATAAATCATGTAAATATCTGAACTTCAATTATGAAAACAACAGATTAAAACGCCTTTCTTTGAAGTTAAATCCAAATATGAATAGTGACAAATAGATTTCAAGATCGTTTCAATTAAATAACAAGACAAGAATTTGTCATTTTTATATCAATTTTAACAAGTAAGTTTAATTAATTGAGTAATTAATCACATTAGTCTAAATATACCCAGACTAAGCAGATCTGATACTCCTTCTGACGACCCTTTGTCGTTGATTGAAACTGAATTTATACTCGATCGCTTTTTTCAGAAAAGCGAATCTCACGCATGCTCAGTGTGGCAGTTTTGCAAAATGAACGTCGTTTTTGCATACATGAGGCGATTCGCTTTTCTGAAAAAGCGATCAAGTATGAATTCAGCTTTAATTTCAAAATGAATACTGAAGTTTTAATTTCAATGCAAAAATAACTGCAATAAGCGTCAATACTCTATAAAATTGCACAACTTGATACCAATATTTTTGTAATTTATCAACCAACAAATAACGAAAAACGAACATTTCCTACACAAATAAAAACAATCAACTGTTTATATTAAAAAATCTGCAGGATCCATCTAAAATGTCTAACAAGATTGCAAAATCTTTATTGTGTTATAGCATAGAAAATTCTTCTTCATTTTGATTGTTATTATGAATAGCCCTAATCATCTTTGTCTGAAATTGTCCAAAATCCCAAAACCTCTTCATTTAAGAAAATACCAAATAATTCCACCTCTATTGTTGAAAGTATTTTATATAAGATATAAAAAATAGTTGAAAAGAAAAGGATAATATCCACTCATGGCAGACACTAGTTGTGAAAGCTCTAATACCAAAAATGTTACAATTTTAGAAGGTCCTTTATATTCATTTTTTTCTGGTATAAAGAAAGGCAAATCTGTACTTTTGAGATTAGATTATTTGTATTCAATGGATTATTTACCAAGTAATCTCTTAATACGTTTTATCGGATTGTCTTATATTTGATGTCGTGGTATGTTTAAATTGTATCAGAAATCGTATTAATAGAGGGCATTTTGATCACTCGATTTGGTGAGAATTATTTGACTGATTCTTTATAAGGCAGTTTTGGTAAACGCGTGCAATACCCATTGGCGAATCCGTTGTTTGCACTTTCTTTAAATCTAGAAGTATTTTAAAAGTTTTGTTTATCAGATATAATATATTTAAAATGTTATTAATTTCATGTTTGGCAGCTGTTTGGATAAGTATTATTTGTGTAAATATTACACGAATATGGTAAAATGGGGGAAAGGTATTGATGAAAGTTTGATGGAAATTGCATATACTTCGTAAACTTAGAAAAAGGCTTTTTTTTTTTAATTGCAAGAACATGCTTTCTTATAATGCAGCATAAACATGATCCAACACAGAGTGACATTTTCTTGAGAAAAGCACATGGTAAGAAAGATGACTTGCTTATCAGTAGTCAGATTAGACTTTTTTTTGCTTTAGACAATAGAAAACATAAAAAATATAAATTATAACTATAAAGACAAAATAGAGACGTGTTTGAGCATAACCGATGCGCTCAATGAAGGGGCAAAATCGAATTAAATTTAAAACTCCATTTTTAAGATTTTACTTTTGTTTAAAACTTATCGATGTGTTCAATTTTGTAAACTTATTTACTAATCAAGAAAACATTAGTGGTCGCGAAGTAGATAAGCAAAGGTTTAAACTATAAGGGAGCCCTTGAGAGCCGCGTCTTGCCGCAGGTTGCCGGTATATGAAAGGGGAGGCCTCTACCATCACCAGTCCAGTGCCCGTAGAATACGGACAGGTGCTGACCACTCTACCAGGATAGAAACCGGCCAATATGGCCTCGACAAGGCCCCTCAAGAATGATAAAGACAGATAAGAAGAATCTTTAACTTTCATTTTCATACATCCTTTGATCTGATTACAAAATTAAACCTCTGGTTATCATGGTTATGTTAATCCTTGTCGTCCCTATGAGTTGATGAAGTCCAAAACTTTCAACAAAAATTACATATTTTAGAATTTTAAATTTATAATATTCGGAATCTGCGCAAAAATTGCATTGAAATGAGTACAAACATGCCTAGTATTGGTTCAGTGGTTCTTACGCATACGTTTAAAACAATTTAGACAAAATATGAGTGTAGCCTAAGTCTAATTTTGCGTACTGGTAGTGGTCGGCACAATGTTGAACTAAAAGGTTAAGGAAATTAATCCGAATCACAAATCTGCGTTGGTGTTCAATCAATATGTCCGAAAGACGTCTTAATTCGTAGCTTTGCATAATTTATCTAAGTACAAAATCACCTGAGAACTAAAGGCCGCTTTCTTTTTTTGTAGCGCCAACTTCTTCAAGATGTATAAGAACAAAATTAATCATATTTAGAAAATTCTACTACCTGCTAAGAAAATCAATACTTAGACCTACTGAAATATTATAAGAGTGAACATTGTGAATCCATAGCACCCGTACAGATAGAGCAATTACCATCCTAATTCCCATAGATAACGAGTTATAATTGCGCCATTTTTTCCCACGCGGGATCAAAACTCTCAAGAACATCGAATTGCATTAAGTAGCCCGTCAAGTAAGATAGGTTTAGATGATAAGAAACTCACAAAGTCATCTTATAATAAGAAATGATGGGAACTTCTTGAATTCTACCCAAGGATATTAATGGGCTTAAGACTTTGATTTATCATCTTAATATCTAAACGAGATCTTATTGGACAAATTTGGACAGTTTCTTGACCATATGCATGCATGGACAGACATATTGACCATCCATGCATGCATGGACAGAAACTTGATTATGCTGATACAGAAAGTGTTTCTGCTATAGCCTACTCCATGTCAGTAACCATATATAGGAATCACGTCAGATACGTGAAAAATATTTAAACAAAACAAGCAAAACATACAAAATAAAAACCCGAATCTGAAGACATAAGGTCCGATTTCTCGAAGCTTGGCTAGTGGTCAGGCTTCATAAGCCAGTAGCCCAATGTAGATCCATTTTATTGATTCATCTTCCTAAGTGATGTATGATGTGAAATTGTAAGCACTGGTACATAGGACTAATTGGGCTTAAGCCTGATGGCTTAGGAAGCCTGGTCACTAGCCATGCTTCGAGAAACCAGCCCATAGATATATCGATCGAAGCTATTGTCACATGCTGAAAACGTCATCCCAAATTATCTTCCATTCGATATTATCATTTTTACCATCTACAATGTAGCTTCTATATACTGACATGCGTCTGATATTAATGATATGCAAATTTCAATACCCGGTCAAAAGGACACCATTATCACAAAGTTATATTATTCACCATTATGTTTAATGTGCCCACATTCATATAAAACCATTTTACCAACTCCCGGGTGTGCGCGTATGAACTTATGTTAAACAACACCTACCAATAACATGATGCATTAAGTTTGCCCGCGGAAGATCACCGGGCACTTCCTTTCGCACAAGTAGTGTTGAATGTTACGACGAGGCAACTTTCAAAGAAACATCGTCTTGCGCGTCATGAATATTCATTTTCTTTTATTATATTTGTTCTGATTGGTTGACACGTGTCAGGTTCAATGTCAAGAGTTTAGTATTTAATTTTTCCCCGATCACAAAAGAATCAGTCTATATTTTACACAATTCTTAACACCGCGCAGACCGCGTGGATGTTGGATTCAGGCCAAAAAACTTACATTTTCATAAAATGTCAAAATCGTAATTTCACCAAAACAAAATAAAAAGCGAATATTCTTTCAAGGTAGTTCAAACATGCATACATAGTACTTAGAAAATGTTCCTGA
Source organism: Amphiura filiformis (assembly GCF_039555335.1). Taxonomy (NCBI): domain Eukaryota; kingdom Metazoa; phylum Echinodermata; class Ophiuroidea; order Amphilepidida; family Amphiuridae; genus Amphiura; species Amphiura filiformis. The sequence goes on from NW_027305719.1 coordinate 27,453, forward strand.
ATTTTTAATTTCTTAAAAACTGCTTTCAGTTTTGTTTTGTTTTTGTTTTTGTAGTCTTTTTGTGTTTACAAATATCATACACAATATGCAATCTTTATGATAGATAATTAACAACAGCAGGGCTTTTCAAATTTTGAACTATACCTATGATTAAATGGAAATAAAATGAGTACTATTTTCTTTTTCATTCTAGTACTACCATGAATTTATATAGTTATATCAGCCAATGAAATTGCACAGGCACGTGTATGCCTGTACCATAACCAAATAAGTTTGAATTTTCATACTAAACGAGAATGAAAAACACACCCTAAGAACATTTGTCCCAATAAATTAAATGTTGAATGAATGTTAACTGTTTAAAATTCTGACATTTTTGAATTTTAATTAGAATTAACGCAGACAAATTGCGGCAAATATGCCCAATATGCAATAATACATACAATCATGATAAGGCTAAACGGGTCTAAACGATTGTAATTTTGCAATAGTATAATATCGCTATAATCAGTTTACGAGCTAATACGTACAAAGAGAATTTTCATTTGCCAAGTTGAATCGCAAAAGTTTTTTTAATAGTTGCCGCGGTGATTATGTCGATACAGAAAGGCTTTATGCAACAACCAACTTGATATACTAATAGTTTAAAGCGTATTAACGTACGCATCTAAGCTCTTAAGATGAACATTTTACATTTCAAAAAACTTCATTTGTCAACTTAAATAAATGGTATAAGTCTTAAACGCGGTGATCACGGTGCGATAGTTGCAGCTAAGTTTAGCTCGGAGACAGAAAAGGGACGTTTTTGCCCCGAAACAAATGATTTTTTGAAGATAAAAATGATTTAAGTGCATTCGTTTAATGGTATTGAAATATTTAAGTATATTGTTGAAGAAGTTTCGCGGAATCGGTCAATTGAAATTGTTTTTGTTTTTTCGGTCACTGTAAAAGAATATTTTTGTTTCTTCCGCACGATACAGATAAAGATATTGCTCATGGGGAATTGTAAATATTACGAAGTTTTTATTTAATCTGTTTTTTATTGTTTCAAAAGTTGCATTGATTCGGTCATTTTTCAAAGTCATTTTGTTTCTTGCACGCGGCTCAGATAAACCTGCATGCTTACGGGTACCGATATTGGAAATACCAAAACATGTCTTTGTATTATAACTTTCACTTTTTCCTTTTCTTGTAAAAGAAAGAAACAAATCAAATTTAAGAAGTTAATAGATTGTTAAACGTTCATAAACAGTCGACTTGTTATTAAACTATATCATTATCTGTGTTTTTGTAAGAACCAACAACAAACTATTTCATCAAGTAAATTGGAAATTAAATTTAACTGTTTACAAATAATCATCATTATGATCTTCAAAAACAGCATTTTAAATTAGTCAAACAATGGTTATTGTTAGCGGTATAAAACATTATGATCAAGCAATATACAAATATGGGAATAGTATAATTTATCAAATGATTATACTTGTAGGATAACATTACTAAGTTACAACAAAAATCTGCTTTTGTTTCATCTACAAATTAGGTTCATCGATAATATTCAAAATTAATAAACTCACAAAAATCGTGTCATCTATTAAATCAGGTCCTATAATTAATTCAACATCAATTCAATATTGATGTGAACATAGAAACATGATCAACAACATTTGGTCGCACTTATTAAATTATTATATTGAATATGCAAAGTATATATATGCTAATTGAAAATATTAATGATGCATGATGTTTGCATCATCATACCTGAATGACAAAGAACTAAAACTTGAACAACTTTTATTTATAGTCATAATAACATAAACCTTTCAAAACATATATCTTCTATAGCATGATAGTGTTGGATTTTAATTTAAAATTATTCTCGTTACTTTTTTTGTTTGCCTATCTCAAGTAAATATCGCTCTTGTCAAATCCCTAACTTCTTGGATTCATTTTTATGTCTTAAGCTACCATAAAATAAAATATGAAAAATTCCCAATTTCCTACTGATAACACAATTACCATGACACAGAAATAAAACTTGAACCACTTTAATTCAACAGAAACTTTTCAAAATATTACTTTTATATTTTGGTAAAATGAATGTTTTAAACTTTTATCTTTTGTTTGCCTACCTCAAATCAACCGAATATCGCTCACTGCCAAATTCACATCCTCTTGGATTCAACTTGTAGTGCATTCAGCATCATTCAGCGAAAGTTTTACAACAAAACTCAAAATATCCTCAGTCGAGTTTTTGGCGTGAAGAAGCTACTATGTATTCAACAAACAGTGAACATGATGAGACAATTCAACTGGTTGGCACAAGTCTTTAGACGATATCTGGTATATTAAAGATGTATTTTACTACCAGTTTACATAGAGACTTGTCATATGTTCAATAACCAGCAATTATGATGTCATTTCATCAGCCAATCATCAATGATCATTGCAATGGAAAATTGACAAATGCGTGAGGACATAATTTATGCAGCACGGTAGCGGACGAATTTCATTGGACAGTTGTTGCTGGTTTATGCATGAGGAGGAGGACGAGGAGGAGGACGAGGAGGAGGAAATGGTCTCCGAAAAGAAAATATGATTTGATATCATGATGTATGGTTGTTAAAATGATTATTTATATTAATAATCTTGTATTTCAAAGAAAATCAAACAATGAAAATAAATTACTTTAAGTGTTTTTTTAGATCAAATAACTTTCAAGTCAGACCATACAGTGCAGAATTGAATTCCAATGTGTCCATTGGCATGATTGGGTGAACTTGTAGTGCTTAATCATGTTAATGGTGTGAATTTGTGGTGTATTTAAAGCCCTTAACTATCAGTAGGAAAAGTAGGACAGCCCCTCTCCGCTGAGTTACTATAGTCTCAGGTAAAATCAGGACCGGGGTTACTTTTTTAAGGGCCCTGGGCCGGGCTGAAGTTTAAGCGTGTTAGATGTGTTACTTCACAAAATCCATGTAACCTATTTGAACATTCCAAACCAGTACAAATTTTCGTTTTCTTGGTTGTTTTTTTTTTTTTTGTATTTTTTTTTTGTAAATTTCAGATGCTTTATCCTCCCATCCTCCCAAACTTGGGGTCCAATGGAGATTGAGCCAGTGTGCAGCTGTGTGTGTTCCTACCAAATTTGGCCCTGTGGTCAATCCGGCTTTGAATAAAATTAGGTACTCTCAAAAGTTCTTCACTACGCTGCAAATAGCCCTTACCATAATGTTACCTGCATGGCGAGACTTAGAGCACTCAGAGAAGATATCTTACACTTCCCATAATGCATTTCTTCCAATTCAATTTTCTGTACTGATTTGCCACATGGGTAAATAGTGACGAAATATACCTCAGTGAACAGAGCACATCCAGATCTTGCAAAATATGTTTATTTCTTGACTAGCGACCCATCAGCCACTCTATTCTCAAAATGAAATGAAAGGAAACCTGTATAAAGTAATGAGAGCATCATTTGTTGAAATGAGGGGATGTATTATGTTGCAAAGGATTCTGGGAAGGGTAAGATATCTTCTCTGTAGAACACCTACTTCCATAACCATACAACCGAAAAACAACATGAACAACAAACAAGCCTTTCGCATGGTGCTCCTATCGATCATATTGATCACATTGATTTTAAAATAGCCCCTCTGCAATATGTGGAAATTCTTAAACGATTTAAGTCTCAATCAGAGCTTTATACACGAATAGCAATTAAGATATATAGATGTGGCTCAAGGCTATAGCCTAAGGCCTAAAACTTAAGTATTTATCTTCAGCCTAATAGTTTTGTGACTATAAAATTGACGGGAGTTCTAAAACCCAACCAACATGGTTAAATAAACTTCAACTTAACATTGCAATACGATTTTTATGAGCTAGTGGTAGTCAGCAGAAGTACAGTATGACATGTTCAAGATAACAGACTACGTTGCAGGATATAATTTATTCTGTGTGGACATGGTGGAGGTGTGTGTTTATATCTCTGGTTATATTAAACCATTACCTAATTGTCCAGCCCAAACACCTTCAAATAGTCACCATCAAAATCGCTATCTACTGAAGACAGCACGCTACTCCAGTACCGTTAGTATATAGCATTGATTGTGTACCCATTTATTGAAAAGTGTGGGTTGTTTTGTTTGTTTTTTCAAACTGAACAGCAAAATTCTACTTTGTAATAACAGGTTAAATATAAGAAAGTTTCGGAAGTTTTATATGAACTACATAGCTACATCTTTATGTATACAATGTACATACGCCACCACATAGTATATCAAGCTATCTACTGAAGATAGCATCATCATGGTAAATTCCACATTATATTTTTATTATTTATTTTATCATTATTATAAAGAACACATTTTTTTAAGTTGCAAAATGACTTATATTTTTTAAATGTTATAAACGTGATTGGCTTTCAATTGTGGAATTGGAATTGTGGGATAGGCTTTTACCGCGGAAATTCATAACAATTAATGTTTGGTTTTGGTCGAAACGTTTCAATAACATATGAATGTCAGGCTACATAAAGGTCATGCAAACGTTTTAAAAAAAACATTACATATTGTAAAATACTATTGTATATTATTTTTGGCAAACGGTTTTGCAAAAATATTTTGTCAACACTTAAATAACATTCTGTTCGCAGAAAGAAGTTTAACAGAAAGTTTTTGAAAAATGTATGGTTTTGAATATCATTAAAATGTTTCATGTATACCCTTTATATGACAAGACATTTAAACGTTTTATGTGAAACGTTTTGTGTTTGCTGGTTTGGTTATCTCGTGACTATAGCACCTGACTTTAGGTTAACATCATCATTCATCTTGTATTCAATAAAGACTCAATAATATCGATGTAGCAGTTATGGGAACAGAACATACCACCAAACATTCGATCTATATCAAGAGCTCTACTAATTATTCCAAAACATGTTTGTTAGGTATTACAGATCGAAATTATTGAACCCCCAAAACTGGATCGGTAACTTTTGCAGGTGGCCGAGACGTATGTGGCCGTTTCTAAATCTATCTCGTCGATCGTCCCAGCACACGGTAATTTATTGTACAGGGTGACGACTCCGGATCGCTTGTCGGGTAGACCCTCCCTCGGGTCCATGGAGAACGACTGGTAATGTAGATTACATAGCATTAAAATCAACCCAATACATGGACCCTCCCAGTCTGTAAGCAATTTGACTTCCAGTTCCCACAAAATGCTGGGAGTTCACTTTTACGGATTTGGAGTCACGCAATCTTTCTATATACCACGTCCATGTTTTCACTACATTAACGTTTGTGTAAGCGACTAAAACAACGATATTGTATCCGACCAATCAACGCAGCTTGGCAGCGCGGGGATATTTGAAAAGGCTTCCCTAGCTAAATAATGTGCAAACATTTGCAAACCGCACGCGTCAATATACGCAATATGGACAATAGGCCTAAGTCCGAGTCGAGTGGTTGCCTTTTATTATTGCGCGTACCATGGGTCTATCAGACGCGTGCCACTTGAGCTCAATACCTCTCAGTTGTTGACAAGTGTCCCATCCGATCTTGCGTCACATCCCGCGGCATAGCTTTGTGCTACCATATTTGAATTGAAACTGGGGCGGGTCTTTCGTAATTGACACCAGAATCACCGGGCTTCGTTGAACGAATATTTGGAAGTGAAATCTCTAACACTTCGGAACAGTCTCGGCGTGGGGAGCGGTCACTGAATTTTAGCGTTCAATATAGGAGGTGTGATCAGTGTAGTGGCATCAATTTGAGCTAATTTGTGTAGAGAGAGGAATTGGTTTTGGGCTGTGTATTTAGAATCGGGGGGTGAAGGACTATGGCATATTTTGGTAGGCTATTATGTAATTATGTATCGTTCCATTATCCAGGCCGGACCGAACCGAGACTGTGGGACAGTCTACTTGTCGGGGTGTGTGTGGGGGTGTACGGATCGCTTGTCGTGAGCGGCCTCTTGGCTAGGCCGGTGAGATATTGAAAATTTACTTACATTCATAAGCTGAAAACGAACTTGAAATGTGAACAATTTTTAATCTTTACCCAGAGTAGCCAGTGCACATAAACGTTGAAAAAAAGAAAGCAGTGCCACTGGCAGTGCATCCGGTCGGATTCGAACCGGCGACCTTCGTAATACTAGCACGACTCTCTAACCAACTGAGCTATATATAAAGAGGCACGTTCACGTTTACATAACCCTACTTCAAAGCAAATATCTATAGGCCTACACTTTGGGACACCCTATATTATGCCAATGTTTTTAGACCTACGTAAGTAAGCTTCTTCTACCAGCAATACAATAGTGCTAAGGCTTTAGACCTCTTTTATCTTGGCGTTAATAATACCTTCCACGGATGATACCTGCATAATAAAGAAGTTCATCCAACACCAGCTTAAAAGTGTATTGATCACTGAAATATAAATATCCGTATAATCGCCTAAAAATAAATCGTTCCTACCCCGTGTTTATATCTTTTCCTCTTTCTTCCTCTTTCCTTCCCAGATGATGAACGAATACAATCCCATAAACCCTTGCGACAATCCTCTCTACAAGGGTGTCGACTGCAGACGACAAGTTCCAAATTTTCATTAAAATTCACAAATTCAGAATTGTATTCTTTCATGACCATAATTTTTGAATCAGAATGAAAATGCATGAAAATGAGTACAAACCAGCCCCCGTATTGATTCAGTGGTTCAGTGGAAATTATACCAAAACTTCTTCTTTCACCATTATTTCAGACCACTTCAGAAACTGTATTTGAAGTTTTAAAATGCTTTTTGGAAGAAGAAAAAAATTTGTGAAACCCTAATTCACGAATCATGCATACCCTGGGTATATTTTACTCGACGTTGATGGGCCAACCTGTATTATGAACAACTCAACTTTAATTATAAATTACACAAAAAAAAAATACGCGGCAACATACAATTGGGTTAAATGCCCAACAACATTACATTTGGATAAAAAAATAAACCTGTACATGTATAACGAATACTGCCCCGGGCATGCACACTTTCTTTATTGCAGCGCCAAATGCATGATGGGAAGGCAAAGTATGGCTTCTCTTCAGATTATACTAACCACATCAGAAAATGCAACAACTTCAAAAGGCTCGAAAATGTATTCAAATAAATAATACCACCATAAGACACCAGTATTCTTATGCATAATAATATCTTCTCATTTGGAACGCTAAAAACTTTTTAAAGACATAATTCAAGTGGTTAACGGTACATTACTGTTAACCGCTGCATTTCATAACGGGATTTTATGCCCGATTAGCGGTATAGCCCGATTAGCGGTTAGCCGTTAACCTTGTTATGAATAAGACCTGTAGTGATTATAGATTTAGAAAATCTATAACAAAAATAAGCTTATTTGAACTTGGTATTATGTCAAAAATTTGAATAAGTTGTATTGATGTGAGATGGGGGTTAACGAAAAGGAAATGAATTTGGAGTATTGGAAATGATTATTGATTCAAAGATTCCACTTTGCATTGGAGACAGATGACCACTAAGTAATATTCTTCTTCTTTGGAGATGATCTTGGGATTTTGATCAAATGTCAATTTGCTGGTCTTATGCACCTGGTGGTTTTGCGACCAGTGGCGTTGATTTTCTTTTTGACATGGGGGGGTGGAAAAATCTTCCAACACCTTTTGGCGAAAGAACAAATGCGCATGAAGCGTGCAAAAAATGTTGCCATTTTGAAGCTAAACTGATGAAATATGGTGCAAAAGTGGAACAAATTTTCAATTTTAGAGCTAAAAATGGCCAAATATGAGGTTAATTTGGTCAGAAACCTACATTCAGGCGTCAAGATGGGGGTGATTATATGGACCATGTGAGTGTGATGGGGTATGGATTTCAAGTAGAATGGCACAAGCGCTATTGGATTTGTGTGTGTGAGGGGTGTGTGAATTTCAAGTAGAATGGCACAAACGCTACGGTATTGGATTTGTGTGTGATGGGGTATAAATTTCAAGTAGAACGGCACAAACGCTATTAGATTTGTGTGTAAAGGGGAGTATGGATTTCAAGTAGAATAGCATAAAAATGTGCCAATCTGTACATGTATCAATTAAGAGATAATGGAATGGAATTTCGAACATGTGGAGATTCAACGCATTCCTTCTCAGGGTTGGGCAATTAATTAATAATTTTGATTGCTATACATGATTATTTTAACCAAAACAACATTTTCAACACACCTTATGGACTATATTACAAAAATATCAATAACAACATTATAAAATGTGACGCAGGTATCACTTTTTGTTCCGATCAAAATACTGAAAATCGTTAGAAAATGTTATAAAAAGCGCTACGTGCAGGGTGTATTTCCGGGAGTTGTTTACTACAAAAAAGTGCTATAAGTTATAAATATTACAACTTTCCATAGCAACTACATTCTGTTTATAATACACTAGAAAATATGAAATTTAAATCAATGAAAAAGCGGAATTTTTACATGTTTACAAAGATTTGTCAACACATATCCAGATCATGATCGATGCACCGGCACCATCTATACCAGCCGCAACCCGGCATTGTTGAATTTAACAGCTCTAACGAAGTGGCGTGTTTTTCATTTATCAAACAATATTAGCGATTGCACGTCAACATCACACCTTGGTTCAATTAGGGATTCAATCATGTTTCACCGTTGTTCATCACCGTTTAACAACGATGCGGCCGCGTCGTCTGCGTGGTTTACTTCGCGAGGGCAGCTTTAGCTGCCCGAGCGAAGTAACCACGCAGACGCGCCGACGCGAGTTGTTAAACGGTGATGAACAACGGTGAAACATGATTGAATCCTTCAACAACGAAAAGAAGCTAAATATCGTATAATTCACGATTATTTTACGAGGAATTTCAGTTAATCATTGCCACTCAGCCTTACAGCAATAAAACTACAGAATAAAACGGCAATGTTTAACCGCTACCTGAAAAATACTGAATTCAACTTGTAAGCTGGCATACGCACAAAGGTTCCAGGCATGACGAATTTTACGCGCTCTCGCGTAACGCGTAGTCTCGCTCGCGTTCGCGTATACGCTACAGTAAAAGTGTGGGTTCATCCATAGACATACCACCTAGACCTATGACTTTGCTTCGCGTAGTGAAGTCAACACTGCATAGCAACAATTTTGACAAGGACGCAACCCAGACGCAAATAAGCAGACGTGTTCGCGTCTACGGAACATGCTGCATTTGACGCGGGCGATAACCGCGCAGTAACCACGCAAACGAGCGCGTCAGAATGTACGCAATATTTCTCCGCGCCTAGTAACCCCGTCAATCCGTCAATATCACCTTGGATACGGGGCTTCACCTCCCGCTGTGGTAAGGGATGGGCAGTCATAGGTCTAGGTACTTGTTTGTCTGGGGGTTCATCACGGTTTAACAACGGTTGGCTCCTGTACAAAGGTATAGGAAGAGTTGTTGAAAACAAAATTAATTAAATCGTAGGCGTTTAGTTGTTTGATATCATTGTTTTAAGACCGGCATTAGACAGTAAGTCTTTAGATAAGTATAAAATGAGATTGTTTGTGGCAAATAAAGAAATTAGTTATCTTCAGAAGACAGCAAGTTTGTGAAAGGGGATCCCTTCTTTTTTAGGACCACCGAGAACTGCGATATCGCGATACGGACCGGGTCGATCGGGTAGGCTGCGAATCTGCGATGTGCTCCACATCGAGGCCCTGGGCATGACAGGGTCTGACGCAGGTTCATAGGCTTACCACAATCAGTTCTACGATCTAAGGGTGTTAATTTTAACAATTACCTTCTCCAGGGCCCTTAAGACCTCGTGCCTATTTTCTTACTGCACAAAGTCCTACTTTATAAAACTCGAAAAAGGGAATGGGGGAGATATCAAGGAAATGGAAATTTATTTATTTATTTATTTATTTATTTATTTATTTATTTATTTATTTATTTATTTATTTATTTATTTATTTATTTATTTATTTATTCATTCATTCATTCATTCATTCATTCATTCATTCATTCATTCATTCACTCATTCATTCATTCATTCATTCATTCATTCATTCATTCATTCATTCATTTATTTATTTATTTATTTATTTATTTATTTATTTATTTATTTACTAATATTTATATATTTATGTGTTACTCACAATAGTATAATTATCATCCATGTTCACCTAAAATGTTGTGAATGGTTGGATAGTGCAGACAGGGGCATGCACAAGATAGTGCTCGCGCACATTAAATGCCGGAACATGATTCGAGCACCGCTGTCACACATGGCCTTAATTTATCTAAACTCGTTAGACCAGAAACTGTTAATTTCAACATATTTATCTATGTCAAATGCTGTTAAATTCATGGGCATGTTGTTTTATATTACGCCTACACATCGATTAATTATGATAATTGTAAATCTCAGTCGCATTGGCCTTGTCCCGCGACACTCCTTTGTTTTAGCGTCAATGCTTAGATGAATATAATTGCATCATGATATGAGGGCGTTAAGTGGTGGATAGGGTATAGGGCCTATTTGCCTAAGGTCCCGGCGTCATCCCGGTAATTTAATAAAAAAAAAGGAAAAGCATAACACTTAGCTTTTTTACCAAATGTGTCTGAGACAGACTTTTTAACGTTATCTTTTCATTCTCGACGTCATTTTTTCATTCTTGGCGTCATTTTTTTTTTTTTTAACTGGACGTTATCTTTTAAGACTCGGCGTTTTATATCCGGTGGGGCGTGCCATACCCGTGTTCAAACATGTTGTAGCGACTTCTTGATTGGCCTATCAATTAAATTCAGATTAAAAATGCTCTCCTTGCTTGGATAAATGAACCATGAGGGTACACTCGACTCCAGTCATTCGGTGACGTTAAGCAGGCGCTAGCGCTCCCGTTTACGGATGCGACCAAGAACACCTTTCACTTTGAAAGCGGATATTTTCCCCGAGATATTTTCGTGTCATAGTATCATGTTGAGCGAAAAGGGTGTTTTAGATGATGATACGAATAATGTATACAAATATACGGAATCTCTTAAGTGCCACCAGTTGGCCAGATAATTATGTAGAACCTTGAACCAAAATCTGACACTTCAGATATCTTACTTATCATATATGCATATACCTAAAAGTGTCATCAAACACCGAAACAACATTTTTGACGACCTGAAAACTTAGTTTTAATGAAACGTAATTCAGTAAAAAAAAAACTTTCACCAACTGGGAAAAACCCAGTCCATGCATATATCGCGAGAAAAGGGTTAAGGATGATACCAGACGCGGGTGTCGACTGCAGACGACAAGTTTCAAATTTTGTTTTAAAAATTCAAAAATTTCATAATAGTAAATGTGCATCACCAAATTTGTAATTAGCATGAAAAATGCATTAAAATGAGTACAAACAAGCCTAATATTGGTTCAGTGGTTCTTAAGATAGCTCTTAATATTTTGAAAAAATATCTCAAAACTTGGGACTTTTTATGTTGAAGTCTATGGCTAGCACACAGAGCATTAAATTATATGCATTTGTGAATCAAACACTATGATCCACAGCATGCTCATCTATCAGGGCACAGTTCTTTAACCCCAATACATTTGCACATTCATAAATGACCTTTGAAAATTTGAATACAAAAACTCATACTCTGCAACTTGAGGTTAAATTTTGCATTATGATTGTTTAATTGAGGTTATTGGACTATGCCATTGCGTTGAGGCCATTGTGGTCCATGTAATCTAATGGTATAACAGACAATAGGAATCAATGCAGTCCACCTGTTGTTGTTCTGTTTGATGTATAAGACCTTTGCAACAAAAACAGCAAAACCTGTCACAGGCGGGTTTTAAATGTGTGAATTATGTCATAATTGATCTAAAATGGTTCAATGTGAACAAAAAGTACCCATCGAATGCTTGCATGTATTACGATATGTTGCTATATTATAGATTTAAATTTAGAGAAAATTGATAAACACATGCAAATAATCTAGATTTTGGTTTGATCCAAAATAATTATTATCAATAAAGAATTGTACAAGTCTGACTTTGGTCTGATTGGACCATGAAGGTAACTCCATGATTGGACCAGATTATGATTATCATTTATCATGTTAAGGTGGTACTACATGTACACCCCTTGATAAATTTGTGACTAGACATTAGATATTAAAAACCGATTTCGACCAACAATACATCGTGTAGCCTACCCTTAAAGCAGTATGCAGACTCCAGGTATTAGACGTACAATATTGTATGTAACATATCTACGTTATTTAATCTATTGCCATTCTATTTCCAGTAATGTTTAAGTTCTAACGAATGTTTGATGACGTAAATATGTTACGTATAATAGCTGGTAGAAATATATTATCGATTTTACGTCATCAAACATTCGTTAGAACTTAAACATTACTGGAAATAGAATGACAATAGATTAAATAACGTAGATGTGTTACATACAATATTGTACGTCTAATAAAAAGTCTGCATACTGCTTTATGCACCAATTGTTCTTATTAATACTGATTAAATACAGATCAATTAGAAACAAAAAGAGCACTTAACATCCATATTCTTTCATATTTTCATATCAAATATTATATTTTAAGTTTCATGCCTCGGAGACCACAATTCCAATTCAGTAAAATCTTCGCCTCACGTACAGGTTGAAATAAGCAATAAATACATAGCAAATTTTCAAATCGGTTTTGGCCAGGAAACAATCTAATCTGCATAATTGTGAGACAAATTGCTGGTGTAAGCATGGTGTGAAACAGGTGCTTAATTTGCATATATGAATACGTGCTATCTCTATGGGATTGTCTTTTTATTATACATCAGCGCTACAAATAATTGCCATTATTACAATTCCAGCTGGTATTGCATTTACAATGACGGCATTTAAGAATAATGTATTATCATATTATAGACAGTATTATTGTACTTTTGAATTTGAAACAAAAATATCTTGTGGCTGCCCGTTCCGTATATATACGTTTCAGTTTGTAAATGAAAATATCCTATATACCATGTATACCGTAAACGCATTATCGCAAACATAAAGGTTACCAACTATTTTAAACTGTTGCGATTTGGTACTTTACAGCATCTTGCGAATGGTAGTGATCTTTGGCAAAAAATGTTTAAGGGTATTCTCCCGAATTAACAACCATTTTAAAGCGACTTCAGAAAATGATACAGATTTGTCTGTCCTCGTCTGATCTCCGAAAGTCCCTTTAAGCACATAAAAGTCGGATTTGCACCTTTAAAAAAAGTAGGTCTATGAATTACCTTTTCACCAATACTAAGAGTGTCGGGCAAGAAAGTCCTATCTGCAATAGCTGCCAGGTGTAATGTGTACAACATAGAATGCTGAAATCGTCAAAGTGTCTATAGGGCAGCTATTGCAGATAGGCACTAACCCCTCGATTATATAATTGATAACCTTACCTTTAAGACAGTATTAACTGTTGCTCCTGCTTCTACCTTGTCGGTGTTTCATTCCCATAATAGTCATTCATAACACCAAAACCGATAAAGGTGTGTATAGATTCTCAGATATGTGAATTTGTTACAAAATATAGTCGGCAAGTTTTCAAAAGCTCTCAAAGTAGGCGATTTGAAAAGAATACAAAGTTAACACAAGAAAACTGTTTGGTGGCCAAGTGTACACTGGAAGAAAAGAAGCAAGTTTCTGATGGTGTGGGACAACGACCGCGACCGAAGCCCGTAAGGGATGTGTTAAGCCAGCCGGTAAAATTTGTAAAGAGGGGAACAGAGTTACTCAACGTGTTTGTAAGTCAAAGAAGAGACCAAAAGCCGATTATGATGCTTTTTAAGAGCGGTTCCGCCCAACCGAAACTATATAGACTGACATTCCGTGTATGACAACAACTTGAACAAGTTACACTTTTCCGACAGTAATAAATCAACTTATGTATGGATTCAGTGAACTAATATTCATGCTTTCTATCATGCTGTTCAAATAAAAAACAAATAAAACCAGAAAGATTCTTTAGCTTGAAAAGCTTGAGATGTGGATATGGGAGAGTGGCTCAGAATTTGTGGCGATAAATCCGGGGATAAATCACGGATGATCAAACCATTTATACCATGATATTTTGAGTAAATAAACTTTTTTGGGACAAATACCTGCCACTTTTTGAATGGTATTAACCGCATCGCAGACTGAATAAATACACTAATTTGCATATCTTTTTCTTTGAATTATTTCTGACAAATCTCTGACCATCGCATACTCATACTAGGCTCACATGCTCAACAGAATGAACATGTCTTGAGACATAAAACATGTTGTGATCACACGCGGTGTCAGTTACTTACGAGTTCGAAAACATTAAGATTACGCATAATGCCGAATCGGGTTTGTATAAGGACCCTTGGCAACCCCTCATATTCTAGCTCGGGTACATCATGAAGGAGGTCCAAATTGCACTCTTGGACATTCGTCCATGACTTGTGTAGATATGCCATGTCACTTAGCTTTACAGCTCCAAGTTAAACTTGAAGTTTGATTTAACGGTAAATAGACGTCAGTGAAGACTATAATGAGTCAAATCAGTGTTGAACCAAAAAGTAAAAAAAGTGTTCAAATTTTGTATAAAAAACTCATACCAAGGCCAAGGCAACAACAACAAAATCATTGCGAAATTTTTTGACAAAAATCTGCAGTTTTATCAGCCTTATAAAATATACATTTTGGAACTTCTAGTATTTGTCGAAATATTAACAGACCATAATTAGGCCAAACTGTCTTTTTTTTAATAACAGAAACAAAAAAGAGTATTTTTTTCTGCAAGTAGTATGATAAATGCACAGTTATTTGGGTTTAAGAATAAATTTAGTGTGAGTGTATAATTCTCTAACAGACAATTTGTCATGCACCATTTCGACAAATGATGAAATATTACGATTATCAACATTTCGACAAGTTCGTGAAATCAAAACTGTTATGTTCTGTGTGAACAATATGTCCTTATGATGAGCACTGGTGACGCATGGCTAATGTAGCGTTTATCAAAAGGACCAGCTCCCATGTTAACTAGAAACCTGTTTATTTAATATTGTTATCATAAAATATCTACAATATTGAAAGCTTTTAAAGAATTAAGGATCTAGTGGCCAGATTATTTAGGTCCAGTCAGGTGCATCACATTAAGCCTTATTATTTTTTCAGTTTTTAAGTACGAATTTTTCACATGGCTGCCATGATAATAAAATGATGTGTTTAAGTTGACCGCTAGAGCGTGAAAAAAGCAAGAAATTATATAGGTAATTGACAGGGATGAGACATATAGGGTGCTAAAACATCTTAAAGTGAAATTAAATATCTCTTCCATGAATCTAGCTATGTTCATCATGGTAATACCCCAGCAAACACAAAAACGTTTTAAAAACGTTTTAAATAAGTTATATTTTGGCTTTTGGTTTAGGTAAAACGTTTTAATAACATTAAAATGTCGGGTTATATAAAGGTCATGATAACGTTTTAAAACGTTTTGTATGAAAACACACTACAACAATATGTTTTCAAAAAATGTTATTGTAAACTATTTTTGCAAACATTTTTGCCAAATATTGTGTCAATACTATAACATTGTGTTAAAACATTTGAACCCAGCACACACAGAAATGTTCTTAAAATGTTTTTTTCAAAACCTTTTAATAACATTTAAATGTCGGGTTATATAAAGGTCATGGAAACGTTTTTAAAACGTTATTGAAAATATTTTGGGCAAACATTTTTCGCAAAATATTTTTTCAACCCCAAAATAATATTCTGTTTAGAATGTTTTATATCAAGTTTTCAAGAATGTTTTTGCAATGTTATTTAAACGTTTTTATACCCTTTATATAACCCGACATTTAAACGTTTTATGTAAAACATTTTTGTTTGCTGAGCAGTAGATTATAAAAAAATGTTCTTTAAGGTTATGAAAACGTTTTATACTCTTAATATACCCTTTATATAACCCGACATTTAAACGTTTTCTGACAACTTTTTATAACCTTTTGCGAATGATATCGAAAAGGTTTTGTGTTTGCTGGGACAGTACTTATATAACAATGTAGATGCTTAAGGGCTGGGGTATGAACATTTGGACAGTATTTATTTTGGGACATCAGAGCACATCAGACATATCGAATTGCATTCTGAATACGAAGAATGTCATTCTGATATCAAATAATTTTGATTTTGAAATTCGCAATTTAATACACATTTTATGGCAAATCATTAAAATTGATATTTTTGATATTTAACAGTACTTGAAGTAAACTTTATAAATCTGATGATTTATACTTAAAGTGTATGTAGGTGGGATGAAAATTTTGACCTTTCGTATTGAAGATATGGATTTTTTCCCAAAACACCCAAAAAAAATAGGTCTTTTTGGGCAAAAAATCCATATCTTCAATATGAAAGGTCAAAATTTTCAATTGACCGTCGGCTTTTCCTCCCTGCTACATACACTTTAAGAATATATCATTAGATTTATATAATTTACTTCGAGGACTGTTATATATCAAAAATTTGAAAAATATCAAATTTTTATAATTTGTCATAAAATTTGTATTAGGCCTATATTGTGATTTTCAAAAAATGAAAATTATTTGATATCAGAAAGACATGCTTCGTATTCAGAATGCAATTCGATAGGTCTGAGGTGCTCTCATGTCCTACAAAAAATACTGTCGAAACGCAATAAACGCTCATTTTAGATCCCTTAAGGTTAGCAGTACTATTTTAAACTGATGCGATTTGGTAGTTCACGGCATCTTGCAAATGGTAGTGAGCTTTGACCAAAATTGCATTGATCATTTCATAGCGAGTGTGTAGAAGAGTTCAAATATCACAGATATACCTTTGTAGGACCTTTGTAGGACCTGTGGTTCTTGAGTTATGTTGTAAAAGAGGGCTGAAACAACAACACTTTTGTAAAACGTACATAACTCATTGCTCTGTTCCCTTTTATACTGAACATCGAGTGCACTGCAGTTAGTAGACAAAACAGGCAAAAAGCTGGAATATTTGTCTCATTATTCCGGCAAAAAGTAAGAAGCGGAAGAGGAACACTAATAACATAAATAAGGAGCTATAAACACTATAAAGGTTAAAGCCTTAATGTACGATTTCTGTCAAATTTTAATTTTGTTATTCTTTATTCAAAATGTTGAAATAATATTAGTAATAACTGCCGAGAAGGGTTACTGTCCATTTTAAGTTGAAATAACAAGGTAAAGTGAAAGAAACCCCACTGGTTATTTTGGCCATTTTAACATGCAGTTCTATGGGAGGACATATTATCATAATTTTTTGAATTATGATAATATGTCGAACTTTGCTCTGTTGACCTACAAAGACAACACATTTGGCCGATTCCATTTAGGTGCAAGTTGGGACATGTGTAAACATTACAAATATGCAAAAAAATCAGGTTTGAAAAAAAATAAACCAATTTCATATTATAAGATCGTACATTAAGGCTTTAAACTCAAGATTTGCAGCAATGCTTTCCCGGGGTGGCTGCATGACGCGAAGCGAGGCTTAACATTTTGATATTAAGTCAAAGATTTGGATAAAACACTTCAGGGTCTTTCATAGATCTTAACATTTTGTAACATTTATCATGTTAATCACATAAGTTCAGCCTCATTCACACATACATACCATGAAACATAAAACCATATCAAGTCAGCTTCTATGCTGGTCTTGCTTTATTAAAAGTCAAAGATTGCGACTTTGTTGTATCATTCTATAACGTATTAAAATATCTAAGAAACTAAAGTAGGTCCCATAGGTCTTTAGGTCAAATCGACATTTTTTCCACGCTGTGCCGGTCTCTTTTGATGGTATACAATTAAAGAGGGTAACCACCTCAGTCGTATTATTAACACCGTGATCAAGGTCTCAGATGTTTTGTTCTTAAGTTTTAACCATTTAACGAAAATTAACCCATATTCTGTATATACAAATTGCATCAATTGATATATGTATGTAACTCATTATCAAGTGTTAAATATTAGCAGTCAAAGGCGGTATGATTTAATCATTAACTTGTTCTTAATCAATGTACTTGTTAATATAATATAGTACTAGTGTTGTCTGAAGTTTTTGATATGAAAGAGGTTAATGACATGTACTGGCATAAAAGTAATTCAGAACTTAAAGACCTTCCGAGTAATTGAAGTTTTCAAGGTTTACATCAAGAAAATATGTAACCACTGCTATCTTCAGTAGACAGCTAGCCACATATGAGGGGTATAATTCGTTATCGTTTTACATGTTTTATATTTGCTAACTTCAGTAGACAGTAAATGCGTACTGTTCCATACGTGAAACTCCTTACACGCGTCGCTTATCCCATTTTTTTATGAAGAAAGACTAACTTTTAACTATTTCTTGATTTTTTTCAATCCTTCTTTGTCCATAACTTTTGATGTTGAAATCACTGAACAATAAATTGAAATGTCACCAAAGGTTTTCACATGATAACATCAAATCTATAAGAGGGTGGCTATATACCAGATTCAAAATAGATAGGACAGCGAATTGAAAACTAACCGCGACCCTTTATTTTGTTGTGTTCACTCTTCTTCAAGTATAATAGCAACGCGAGAACAACCCGTGACGCGATCATGTGTCATCACCTGCTATCTTCGGTAGATAGCAACATGATGATATGTATAAACCATGATTCAATTCTATCTTCAATGATCTTAGGTAAACAATGTCAAATCGTCACGAGATCGTCATTGCTATCTTCAGTAGATAGCACAATCAAAATTTGCATGGTGATTATATAGCTATTGCACAATCACTGTTTTTAATTAATAATTCAGTTGATCATGAAAATCAGCACCGTACGGATAGTGTGTTAAATCAATTGACGCCGTACTTGACAATAATTACAAGCACCAGTTGAACATTTCATAAAAAAACAAATTATTAGAGGGATGAAAATGGAGATCCCAAGTTTTGCTCCAATTAAATAATGCAACAATATCACGTGTGTTTCATGTACCCCTATCACTGTACATCATGTTCACAACTCAAGAAGGGGGACATTGTTTTGATATTCATTGTTTCAGTAAAAGTTAAATACGAGAAAAACTACCCTGAACACGTGCGTTTCATGTACCCCTATCCCTGTACATCATGTTCACAACTCAAGAAGGGGGAACATATATACCTTACACACAATTGCGTTGCTTACAAAAAAATCTACCCAAAGTTAAAATAGCCATGTTAACATGGTTAAGGAGGTGGATGCGTTCAAATTAGTTAGCTTTTTGTTGTTTAATCAAACCTAGCATAACAATTCGAAATAGGAGCAATGACATACTGTGTTTGCGGCAGGCGTCGCCGGCGTTCATTTCATACGAACGGCGTTGTATGAATGGCCACCGCCCGGCGTGGTCTATCCGATCTGCAAAGGGAACATTTTCACCGCGCCATACTGTTAAATAAAACCCGTGTGGGAGAAACACATCCCGTTTACCAGATGACGACAGTGTAGAATGATATGACCTGCTGTCGAGGAAACTTGCAATAGTTTTCAAATTCATTTTGGTATTTTGTCCCGTTTTTGAAGAAAAAATGAGTGGTTACTTGAACCAAGCGTCTATAGCATTGAACCACGGGGCATTATACTATTGTGTTTCAGATTTTTCAGAGCGCAAATGATCTTAAAGCTTATTTCACGCATTTTGCTCATGTATAATTGGTTTGTAACATGGTTGATGTTGTAGATCATTTATGTTGTAAGCAGTATAATGTTCATTCATGTTAAACTTGAATGACTTTCGCTAGTATGCACATCGCATGCGCTCCTATAATATGACTTTAACATTGGCCTATGTACACCTATTTATGTCTCATCAATTAAGCGTAAAGTATACGCCGGTTGAAAACATGACTTTCGTTGAAACGTGTTAAAATCAAATTATGAATCCATCTTTTTTAAATCTATTCTTATCGACCAAATCAACCAACGAGCAGAATGTATGACGAAGTAATTGTTTTTGAATAATGAATTCACTTTTTATAAACTCCTGTCCCTGTCTCCCCTCTTTTGACTTCTTTCCACTCGCTCTTCTCCTCACCCTGACTCTCCTCCTGTCCCCATTTAACTACAATTTTAACTCTGGCTTTCCTCAACCTCGTCGCAGTTTAGCTCCATTCCGTTCGTTCTTTTTCTGTCTTTTCCTTTCATCTCCTCTCCTCCTTTCCGTACTTTTCCTTTCCGTTCCTTTCCTTTCATCAGTTCCTTTCCTTTAATTCCGTACCTTTCCTTTCCGTTCCGTTTCTTACTTTTCCGTTCCTGGCCGTTCCATTTCTTTCCTTTCCTTTCCGTTCCGTTCCTTTCCGTACCTTTCTTTTCATTTCCTTTCCTTTCCTTTTCTTTTCCTTTTTCTCCTATCCTCTTTTCTCCCCCAATATTTTTGGCATCCTCTTTTAGTTCCTTGCCAATTCTGTTCTCTTTTTAATTTTCACATTTTGTCAAGGCTTGACACAAAGTTTAAAACCCAACTGTTTGATTTCTATATAGTTCAAATCATCTATCTCTGTACCGGAATCCACGGGAAAATAGGGGAACATTGCACAAGCCCCCTTCGCCTCCCTTCCACCATCAATATAGTAAGAAAAATCACAAACCAACAATCTTGAGAACTTGGCTATTTCAGGTCAAAACACCAACCTACCTCACTTAGCACCTAATCAATCTTCTATATATATGTATATATATATATGACCGATACATAAAATTGACCTAATTTCCGTAAGTGTTTAATTGTTATTGGCCAAAATTTTAATACTATAAAAGGATATTATGGTACATAAAACTTGGTGAAAAAAGGAAAAACTCACAAAAGTTCAAACATCTGTGGCTGTTGACTTACACATTTAGTTAATTCTATTGAATTCTCTATGAATGGGGAAAAAGGTGTTATTCAGCTGAACTAACACTAGTCTAAAGCGACCAGCGATTGTATTTGACCAATGCGTAAAATTGTATTTTTCAAAGCAAAATGAAACGATCCCGCTGATTGGATAAATATAATCACCGCGTCGCTGTAGCGAATGTAGTATAAATCGCCTTTTAAATAGTTAATACCACTTTATACTTCTCGCTGGCTGGTAGCTATGATATAATGAATTGGTCCTTGTCGACTTTTCTATTGTATTCTCAAGTTTAAGGTGTTGAACATTGACCTATCCAAACAAACACAAAAGTGATCCTTCAAAATTGTACTCAAAAAAACCTTTTGAAAAGTGTTCAGAAGATTAAGCGAAATATTTACCGGGTTTTGTTCCATATTTGGTCAATTTTTAAGTATGTCAAACCAAACAGACAGGTATTGGCTTTTCTTATTCATATTATATCATTTTAATTGAAACACGTGTTTTCGAAAGTAAAAACAATAAAAAGCGGTTCCCTTTGTGAGTCGGTAACTTAAGGTTGTTGGGTCGAAGTCCTGGAAATCACCGTTGGCCATCTACGACTTAACAGTGCCATCAGTACCATATTTTTACATCATCGTCAAATTAAGGTGAATTGAAGACGAAAGTGGGTCACTTGGGAACAAAGTTGCGTGAGAATTGTGACATTTAGATAATGTTAAGATTTTTGATTTTTAAGGCAAGTCGGAGGGGCCATACTTTTCTCATGAACCCTGTTAGGACTGAAAGATCTTATTCACCCAGATTCCTATGGATTAATTTGGCTCTCATGTCAAACGGGATTGGATATACCAGCATGGAACTCCATCGGTGTGGACTTGGAGTCAATATATTAGAGTCACGCGGTAGCCGTGACCAGCAAGTTTTTAAAAAAAAGACTGATAAAGAAGACTAATAACAGATGCTCCCGCGAGACTATATTTACAGCTAACATTAAAACACTTGACTTCTATTGTTCGATGTTATTTTTCGCTGGGTACAAAATGTATCTAAAACCATGCTAAATGCTATTTACAGTCCCAGGTGTAATATCTTGACAACTCATTAATTCAAAAAGGGCCACCAATCCTATAGTCAATCATTGTTCGTAATAAACAAATATTTTTGCTTCCATTTCACGCGGTATTTCATAGCGAAAATTAGTGGCAAATCATACTGATCCAGAATTTTTAGACACTGCTACAGCTCTACCTGGTTATCACCTTCGCACTACTTTTTCAGATTCACTTCCAATTATACCCTAGCAATTTCTGAAATACCGTACATACAAATTCCGAACCCCATTCGCCAAAAAATCAAGTTTTTCACAATTCTTTTGTTCTTTTCGGACGACACATCAATTCATATAATAAATATTGTACATCGACACACTATTTCACAGCTGAGTCCCGTGGTGTAATGGTTAAGGCATTGAACTCCTAATCCGGGGACTCGAGTTCGAATTCCGAAGACCAACTTTTTTTTTCCATATCTTATTAAACAATAATTTTATTGTCATTAATCAAGGATAACACAATTTTAATCATCCAGTGCTATTATGATATTATTTTTTTTTATCAAAGCAAGATGTTTGATCAGGGATATTATTTATTGCATTAAGGGCCTATTTAAAAACAAACTATGTGCAGCCGCTAGCTGAACAAATAATAAATGAAATCTTTTTATTAATTTCTTTATTTATTTAAATCTGAATAACACAATATATCAGGTTACCAATATTTTTCTCATTTTTAGTTCTGTCCTACCACGGGGCGATTCGCATGATAATAGGACAATAAAACATGTGATATGTATGAATGGTTGTTGAATCGATCTAGAGACCTGTCCCTTTGTCATCTTCAACTATCGTAGAACTGTATTCCAACATGACTGTCATTTCAATTGTTATACCGTTCCGGTTGGTTTATTGTATACACTCTATAGGTGTGAAAAATTATTGTTCCACTAGTATGGAAGGCCAGCAGGGACAAAAACGTATCCAAAAAGATACAACCAAATATGGAAGACCATTAAAGTCATAGTTACGTAAAGACAAATTAGCAAAGCGGTAAAAATACCCAAATGCCTATTAAAAGGAGGGACTGTCCCCACCACAGACACACGGAACCCCCGATAGAGAGCAGGGCTTGAAGAATGAGGGAAATTAAAACCACAAACCGCGAAAGACCGCCAACAATCGCCGCTTAATAGGGATGTTAAACTAGATTGCCCTACGTGGTTACAGAGAACCACAAACCGCGAATTTTGGATATTCACCTAAATTGCCCCGCGGGGCTACAAAGAAGTATGGTTATCCAACAAGCTTAAACTATAAATTACCCACTCCCCTAGAGATCAGGGCTTGAAGAATGAGGGAAATTAAAAACCACAAATCGCGAAAGACCGCCAACAACCGCCGCTCAATAGGCATATCAAACTAGATTGCCCCGCAGGGCTACAAAGAACCGCAAACCGCGAAATATGGATATCCAACCAGTTTAAAAGACAAATTAGCCACCGATAGAGGCCAAGGCCTGAAAAATTAGAGAAATTAAAACCACAAACCGCGAAAGAACGTCAAAAACCGCCGCTCACTAGGGATATCCAACTAGATTGGCCCGCAGGGCTACAAAGTACCCCAAACCGCGAATTTGGATATCCAACAAATTAAAACCACAAACTGCGAAAGACCACCAACAACCGCCGCTCAATAGAGACATTCAGCTAGATTGCCCCGTAGGGCTTCAAAAACCACACACCGCGAAGTATAGTTATCCAACAAGCTTAAACTATAAACTATCCCCTGATAGAGGGTAGGGCATGAAGAATGAGGGAAATCAAAACCACAAACCGCGAAAGACCGCCAACAACCGCCGTTTAATAGGAAATTCAACTAGCTCTATAAATTTAAATAACTATCAACCGCGAAATTTGGATATCCAACTAAATTGCCCCGCAGGGCTACAAAGAACCACACACCGTGAAGTATAGTTATCCAACAAGCTTAAACTATAAATTAACCCCCGATAGAGGGTAGGGCATGAAGAATGAGGGAAATTAAAACTACAAACCGCAAAAGACCTCCAACAACTGCCGCTTAATAGGCAAATCCAACTAGATTGCCCCGCAGGGCTACAAAGAACTATCAACCGCGAAATTTGGATATCCAACTAGATTGCCCCGCAGGGCTACAAAAACCACAATCATGGTTGGCATGAAGAATGAGGGAAATTAAAACTACAAACCGCGAAAGACCGCCAACAACCGCCGCTTAATAGGGAAATCCAACTAGATTGCCTCGCAGGGCTACAAAGAACTATCAACAGCGAAATTTAGATATCCAACTAGATTGCCCCGCAGGGCTACAAAGAACCACACACCGTGAAGTATAGTTATCCAACAAGCTTAAACTATAAATTAACCCCCGATAGAGGGTAGGGCATGAAGAATGAGGGAAATTAAAACTACAAACCGCGAAAGACCGCCAACAACCGCCGCTTAATAGGGAAATCAACAAGATTGCCCTGCAGGGCTACAAAGAACTATCAACCGCGAAATTTGGATATCCAACTAGATTGCCCCGCAGGGCTACAAAAACAAACCACAATCATTAAAACATAATTATCTTGCTAAGTCGTGGCACTTAGAAGCTTCCGTAGTATAAGCCTTGCTACACACGCATTTCTCAGCTTCAATTTGAAGTAAATCGGACTGACTCTGTGTCTCGCTGGCATCGTCAACATTGGGTATGTGTTGTTCATATTTACATTTTCTTAGTTGCCTTGAATAATTGAAGTATATTAAAATGTATATGTATTCCTATTAACATTACAGTCACGCGGTAGCTGTGACCAGCAAGTTTTAAAAATAAACGGCTGATAGAGTTTTATTAAATTATTTACTGTCATAAATCAAGGATAACATATAATTTCAAACATCTATGTTTCGTTTTATTCGTTTTATGGAGTACTTCGTAACCCGATGACTTTCCAAACTTAGAGCTGCTTGGCTACATTCATAAAAAGAAATAAAATCCACCAAAAAACGTTGACAACGTAAAGAAAGCAGCAAGTTTAAAAAGCCCCCACCTCGGCTCACTTTTTGAAACTTGGTCCCATTTTGAATATCAACACCAAATCGGTGTTTTTAACGTTTAAACAATAGCATCATTGCCATTAACATGCCTACTTGTTGTTCGTTTAATTCAATCATTGATCATGACCTTAATAATTATTATAAAACAAAACATATATAGGATATTGGCCAAGAACAACATAATAACCTTTCTGATCGTTCCAGAATGCTAACAACTTAATATCGCATCGGCACATTAAAGATACATAACACTTAAGTTGATAATTATGACAAAGTTTAAATCAGTATCTTTTACAAATGGGACCAAGTTTCAAAAAGTGAGCCGAGGTGGGGGCTTTTTAAACTTGCTGCTTTCTTTACGTTGTCAACGTTTTTTGGTGGATATCATTTACCAAAAGGAAAACAGCGTGCATGGGATGAAATCGGGCCATCCCTCTTTAATATGGACGCTTTCAAATCTAAACCTTCTCCACATCGACCGCAGAAGACAAGTTCCATATTTTTATTAAAAATTCAAAAATTTCAGAATTGTAACTTTTCATGACCATATTTGGAATCAGCATTAAAAATGCAATAAAATGAGTACAAACAAGCCTAGTATTGGTACAGTGGTTCTTGAGATAGCTCTTGATATCTTGAGAAAATATCTCAGAACGTGGACGTTTTATGTTGAACATGCATGTTGAAGCCTATGGTCATTTTACGTATAGCTTACCTTTGAATCTATTGACGCTGATGGGAACACCTTCCTTATCTGCCAGTCTAGAAGAGTACCAAACCAGCAACTCTTCGCTTTTCATGACGGTCCTTGTTGTACGGAAAACAACAGTACTGGACTGTCCACAACGTGGACCACTCACGTCAACAGGAGCAGGGGCAGGGGAGATGTCGGCTTCCAAATTGTGTTCGTGATCTTTGCGGGAGGGGCTGACGAACCTCATCCAACGAGTTGCGTGGGCGTCTGGACCGCTTATGAGTCGACCTTCAACGAATTTTACCTGAGAAATGAGATTCAATAAAGACGGTGGTTAATGGTTTATAGACAATATATAGTCTGAATGTGAGGGGTCTTACGCTATTGGGAACTTCCCCCACTCTTGCGACACCACTATGTATTTAATAATGTTACCGTTGATTTGAGTAGTAATTTGTGATTTATAGTCGGTCAAATTTGTTTGTTTGCATATTTATGTAGTACACTCTTAGAAAAGTGGGTTCTATAGGGGTTCTTCATACAGGGCTGCTCAAGAGAAAAGATAGTAAGAAATGGCAAGAACCCCCCCCCCCCAAAAAAAAAAAGCTCTTTCTGGCATTTACAGACCTTTGCTCATGTCTAAAATGGTTCTTAATGACCTTTGCAGAACCATTTGTAGTTCATCGTAAAATTATTTTAAGGTTCTTCATACAAGGCAGCTTTCTAGGTTTTATACTCACAATGGCATCATTTTAGTGGCATAGTTCAATAACCGTAATTAAACAATCATAGTACAAAATTTGACCTCAGATTCCAGTGTATGAGTTTTTTTATACTCAAATTTTCAAAGGTCATTCAATGAATGTACAAATGTATTGGGGTTAAAGAACTGTGCCCTGATGAGCATGTTGTGGAACACAGTGAATGTAACCAACATCATCATGCAGCTTTTTATTCAAAGTACAAGGTGTCTCATAAAAAGGTTACATGTAGAAAATGAACCGCATTTTGTGATGGTATAACAAAACAATGTCATTTTTTCAGATGTTATCTATGAATCCTTCCTGTAACTGTCTGCCAAGTATCAATTCCGTATCTTAAAAGCAACTTAACTTATGAGCGCAAGATGACAGGGGTGTCAAGAGTGGCTAACCATCAAAATATCGCACAGCGAAAGTTGAATACAAGCACATCTTTGTTTTCAAATTTCTTCTTTTATGTTTCTCTTGTTTTTCATTGTTGAACTTAATGCACAAAAGAAACAAATTGAAAGATTAAATATTGTACATTGAAAATAAATCAGTTTTAGAACTTTTTGACTCTTGGTGGTAGAAAATAAAGGAAGGTGGTCATTAGAGAAGAACACGTTTTTAGTGAAAGTTCTGCACGCTGTACCTCCTGTCATCAACATAGTGAAATGAATAATCTTTTGCATTTAGGCCTTGTTTGGATTTTGATGACTTGAAATAGCTGATGTTTGTTTTTACATTTCTGACTGAACTCTTGAAATAAAACTGAAGTTTTACTCTTGTTTATCGGAATAAAATACTGCATCTACCATGCTATAGCTGGGCCTACTCAAGTGCCCCGCCAAATGCACGGCGGATGTAACATCCGAGAGATGCATTATGTCTTGCATTATGTCACGTAAAGAGCTTGCTCAGGAATGCGTGGAATGCGTACAAGTACGTAGGCTGTGAACTTGACATTCACAGGGGTGCTAGTAGAGGGTACATAGATTAAAAGGATATTTATATTTGTTAACATTAACTTAGTTTATTTTCAAAAATCTACATGTAACCATTTTTTGGGACACCCGGTATGTCTAAACGAAGTGGTTCCTTTTATTTTTGCATTGCAACATTTTCTGAAACTCAGCAATCATATAAATATATACCATCGAAAGCTATCTTCAGTAGATAGCAATAAATATTATTTACTTATTTAATTACACATTTTCGTTATTCTGTGTTTAATAATGTGTTGTATTCTTTTCGCACACTATAATAGTAACTAGTTTAAATTGAAAATAAAATAAAAATTGAATCATGCTCTTTGTAATACTATTTTTTTAAACGAATAGAGTTCTCACAATGTCACAATAGCGATACATTTTTATGGCCCCATTTTAGCAATTTTCACAATCCCTTTTTTGTCGCCAAAGTGGGTAATAATCTTGCGTTTTCACAATACACATGTTAGACATTTTGATATAACAACGACTACCAATTACACATAAAAATACCTTTTTTATATAAATGACAAATAATAATTTCTCAAATCTTTCCATAAACAAAGGTTGTAATATCAGAGAACAGATACAGATTAGCGCTAAATCCTTTAATCCACAAATCTGATAATCATATAAAAGAATGCTCAAATCCGACTATCATTTGTTGTAAATAAATCTATAAAAATATAAACTATAAGAATATCTTATTCAGATATCCGAGAAAGAATTCAATGAAATAAAATCGATGTTTGATTAATCATGGTATAAATTCGACATTAAAAAGTATAAACACGCAACTTTTAAGTATAAAATCTGGTATTTTGTCAATATGGAGGGCAATGGGTTTAGTATAATCTTAAGGTTTGGTTAGGGGCTTATTCATGGTATTGTACATGTTTTCTATACATTTTGATGCAGGTTTAGTGAAGGTGTAACACTGGTATTTTGAGACTAGTCCAGTTTTATTGCTAGTTTGTGGTATAATCCTCGATTCCCAAGGCAAGACTTTTTTTTTTTATTTCATTTTCTTTAAATATGTTTGACAACTTTTGCTGACTTTGTATATTGCCGATGTATAGTGAGACTTGTGGGTTTTCGTTTTAAATGTTATGGTATTTTGTTAACATCGGACTATATTATATGAATAATTCTAGCCTTGCACATAATCCTTAACCTAATTTTAACCCTAAAACTATACCAGGGCAGATATTTAAGCATGAGCGAATAGCGAAAGTTTTCTGTAGTAAAACAAATCTGACCAACGCCCTCTTAGAAAAAAAGGTTCTAAACCGTAAAACAAACCTAAAAAGGTTCTTGAGTTGTCCTCTATGTGGAATCTTAAAATGGTTTTATGAAGACGGTTTTCTGAAATAGTTCTTTAAAAGACTATAACGAACCATTTGAGAGCTGAAGAAGGTTATGAAAATGCCAGAAAGGACCATTTATGAGGTTCTTTCATTTTTCTAGTCCCTGTAGAACCTAAAGAGTACTTGTTAGTATGGCTGTTCATTGCACTTGAAGGTTGTTTGAAACAAATTGAAAATTAAAATATGTATGAAAAGATGTTGTCATTTTTGAGAACAGACAAACAAAGAAATTACCCGTACGTTCAGTTGAGCTGAATTATGATGGTTCACTTGTTACCCTCATAAGGAGGGCGCACCTCAGCATGAAGTAAGACGGCGGATGACATGATCGCGCCGGCAACTCGTGAAACCGCCTGGCCGTATGGCATTTTCCATAATATACTCGGTTAGTTTTGTGGGGTTCATTATCGAACCCCAACGGTTTTAGCTTGTATTTATATTATTTATCAACATATGCCTATTTGTTTGTGATATTTCAAGCGTTTTAAAATTTCAAAATAATCCCATTCAATTACACGGTTGACGATGAAAATTTACTGAATTTAGGGACTGCACGTCATACACCACCTGTAAGACACTTTACTTCCCGGATGACGACATTTCCACGAACCAGAGCACGAAGATTCTTGCAAATCCCGGAACTCTCAAGTTGACACTCTTAAACCCTTTTAAAACTTACTTTATCATTTATTCGAGTTGCACATTGTATGCGAGTAAGTAACAAATTTGACTTCATAAACTAAGCACACCAATGATAATGAAGACCAAAAATGACAATGGTAACACTTTTCCAGCCACATCTTTTACTCGGTTAAAATTCCGAACTTGACCAAACTCACAGTTAAACAGACACGACTTAACACGTGCAATAACCTATTTATTTACCAAAAATAGCGCTAATTTAGTTATTTCTACCAAGCAATGGTAACTAAATCACACGATATTGTCATTTTGACCGCATGACAATTCAAGTTAAAACATGCTTGAAGCGGCATCGTTGACGCACGAGCTCGCCTGTCTCTCCCCGTATAAAAACCCTCCTCGCTCCCGCTAGTCCAATAGCATTTAAAATTCCCCTTCAGGGCTCGGCAGTCGCTAGGTTTTGTTACTATACATGGGTATCTGATTAAAGTGCAGTGGTGTTAATGGTATAATAGAAAAACAAAAGTTGAGGAAATTATCAATGGTAACAAAAATATTTGTCCGGCCAACCCTGGACCTCCTATGACACGCCTGGACATAATAAGTGACCCGTGTCTGAGCGGTGTTGGTCATTCACCGAGTGATATTGATACATTACCACAAATGGCATATAAACGAAAGTGAACCAAAAATTAATAAGTATTCTGATTACAAACTTTTAATGAAATTAGTTAGATTTCCGAGTTAATAAGCGGGTGGAAGGTTTCGAGTTATTGAAATATCGTTAAAATGAATTTGTAAGTGGGATAGCATCTGTGGATTTTGATTATTTTCTTTTAATAACATAATATCAATAACGTATTAATTTCATACTATTTTTATATCAATTAATGCTGATTTGTGGATTGAATTGGGCGAAAATGTATCTGATTACATGAGTTAAATTCCACTCTGTTTTGCCTTATTCTAAATGCCCTTATAATTATAACGACTCCAGATTCCAGAAAAATACTAAAAGTAGCGTTTGTTTAATTGCTGTTTTTTTTCAATTAAAAATATTATCATCTTTGCAAAATAAAGCTATATAGTAGCAGCTCAATCTTAATCCTTTAGATGGATCTAACTGTCAATAAATGTCAAATTTTAATATTCAGCCAATTTTGAGAAATTCAGTTTTACTTTTTAGTGCGATACGGTTTGTACATTACTGAAAACGCATGCACCATAATCATGAACAGGACTAAACGAAGACTGCTGTCTACTGAAGATAGCTTATCCACGTATGTGTTGAAACAACACTCAGCTACTAAATCGTTCGATGTTGCATTTTCCCATGATATTTCTGAATGAGGATTCGAATATTTTAACTGATATACTGTTGTTTAAGAAAAAGTTTATTTTCCCATGAAATGGCATGACTTCATAAAAGCGATTAAAAAAACATCGACGCATTTGAATAATTTCTTTTCTCAAACATGTCAAAAAGGGACAAACATTTGGCTCATTTAAGTATCTTACAAGAAAGTTGCATTTTCCCAAGAAATGCCTTCATAAAAGGGATTAAACAGATTCAAACTTGAATTATTTTTTCTGTTCTCATATTGTGACATACATTTAGGTCGCGCAGAAATCGGTTTTATTGATGGTCTATTTCGAGTGTGCCACGTGTTCTATAAACCCAATAAAATACACAAACGCACAAATCCAACATATTTTTCTACCAATTTTCTTGTCATCTAATCCATCTAACAAATGTCTTTGAATAACATTTTATCAGGAAAAGTTTTTAAGCTGAACTATTTAACCCTCTCCATGCGTAAGTGGAATAACTAGCAAGACCTAGCCTATACAAAAAGCAGACGATGTAGCCTATATTTATATTCAGATTTTTTTTATTTTTTTTTATTATGGTTCTTAATAATTTTAGGTTTTGTGGTCAGATTAAAAAAACATATACAAACGCTTTCAAGTGATCACACATAGGTTGGGTTTAGTTAAGTTATAGTTGAGTTACACACCATTTTCCACGAAGTACAAAAATAGTAAAGCTTAGGAGTGTTTGTAAGCAGAAAATTTAAGAAAAATCCTTTTAGTTGTAAAGTGTTGAGCCACGTGTGTGTGAGGTCATGTTTAACTACGCCTTGATTTCCTAAACAAACATGGTTTTTAACAGCGCGTGAAACACAGTATGTGTTTTTTCAACAAAAAGAATAGATTTCTGTATTTGCAACGAGATTTATTACCTAGTTTCCATTTCATGTTGCATTTGGCCTCTGTGCGCTGTGGCCTTAGAAAAATTAACCCTAAAAGCGCGCCAAAATAACCCAACAAAATATTACACCTACAATTTTTTTTAATTTTTGAAATTTTAACCGCCATATTTGAAAACTACATGAAAAATGCATTCAAACTAGTACAAACATGCCTAGTATTGGTTCAGGGAATGTTGAGACAAGTCGTGTGATTTTACTTGAAAAATTTCAAAATCCATTGAATTCGGGGACGATTGAACATAATCGGAGGCGCGTGTTATGTATTAAAAATAATCACCAAGGATGTTGTTCCTACCACCAGTTCACAGCCAAGAGGGCACTTTGAATTCTCTCCCACGGTTAGCTTAGTGTTGCACAATTGAAGAAAATTAACTGAGAATAAAAGAATTGAAAGTTGCAATTGTTGAAATTATTGTAGCCGCTTATTATTGTTGTTGTGCAATTGTTGAAACAATTTTTGTTCGTTTTATGTTAAGGCCTCGAGGAAATATATTAGATATAATTACTGCAGCATACCGTTATGTTTGTATATGCAATTTTTGTAACAATGATAGTAATTGTGGCGATATATCACAATTGTATTAATTGTAGAATTGTATGAGATGGCATGCGTATGGGTGACATGATTGAATGCTATCTTCAGTAGATAGCCTAAGTGCGAGAGGGCAACATGTTTGAATGACATGTGATTCTAAATTGATTGCGGTTAAGGCTTTGTGTTAGCCCTGTCATTTATACGTTTTAATATTTTAAATAACGTTTGTCTTGCTTTGTTGAGACCATTTTTTAAATAATTGTGTGCAACAAGTATAGTGTGGGACAACAACAAAAATGGTGCAACTTTGTTTTTATGCATGTATATTAGTGTGAAATTGTTGATCGTTAAATTGTTATAAAGTATTTATTTATATATTTATTTATTTATTTATTTATTTATTTATTTATTTATTTATTTATTCATTGATTGATTGATTGATTGATTGATTGATTGATTGATTGATTGATTTATCTACATATTGATCTACTTGTTCATCTAATTATCTAACTACTAATTTATCTAATTATTTATCTAATTATTTATCTAATTATTTATCTAATTATTTATCTAATTATTTATCTAATTATTTATCTAATTATTTATCTACTTATTTATCTACTTATTTATCTACTTATTTATCTACTTATTGATCTACTTTATTATTATTTATTATTAGTATTAAAAACTTTAATTTGGATTAACTCAGTATAACATTGGATGTACCCGATTGCTATCTGCAGTAGATAGCAAAAAACGTACGATTATTGTACATTTGGATGAGTGTATTTTTAAGGTATTCCGATAATAAATGACAATAAAACAAAAGCACATATAAATGCAACTTTAACCTTGCTATTATATTTTAGATACTAAGAGGCCCCAAGGAAAAATATTAACAGATTAAACTGGACATATTAACATGGTTAATAGAGCGTAAAAAATGTGATTTAATATAATTATAGACCATCGTTTATATTATAATGTTAATGATCGTATGTGCATAAATATAATGATCCGCCATCAATACCATTTAATAGGTCTCGCCTGCATAAAAAGAATCAAATTCAATAATAAACTGTACCTCAATCAATGTGCGAAAGGAAAAAACCACACAAACTACTGTCAAAAATAGATAATTAATTTTGGCAATAACATCTCTTTTTTCAACCGGCATGAAAAGATTCATTTAATGTGTATTCTATCGTATTTAAAGCTCCGCGTTAATGCGTGAAACACCAGCCGATACATCTGACGGGTTCCCATCGTTTAACCATTTCACGAGTGCCGCTTATTAGACCAGATTCCAAAATTAGATATTATTTATTTTATTTATTTTGGATTTGTAAATTTCACTATGCGTTGCATTAAGGGGGTACTACACCCTTCGATAAATTTGTGACTATTTTAGCACTTTTCTTAAAAAACAATAACACACTGGTAACAAAGTTACATATATTATTGGGGCAAGAAATCCAATTACTACACTGAAATTTCAGTGACTCAAGACAAGCAGTTCGTTATTTATGATAAGAAATGAGGTACCGCTATGATGTACCTCATTTCCTATCATATATACTGAACCGCTTGTCTTGAGTCACTGAAATTTCAGTGTAGTAATTGGATTCCTTGCCCCAATAATATAGGCCTACATAACTTTTGTCACCAGTGTGTTTTTAGTTTTTGAGAAAAATACAAATACAGTCACAAATTTACCACCGGGGTGTAGTACCCCCTTAAGGTAACATAAATGAATACAGAAATTTATAGTATTATTGTAATATTAACAGTTCTTGGGATAAAGTTGGATCTTTTTATTTTTATAAAAGGCTATAACCTTTTATATTGAGTTTGGGGACATAATGAGTGAAAAAAAATATCAATATGATTATGAAATCTGAGTATATCAATCAATAGATGCATTATATAAACAATCATGTTTAACGGATCTAAGCTATAAGGGGCTAATTAAACAAAAGTCTAAGTTATAATATATGCAAATCAGTGGAAAAGATTTTATTTTTATTGTTAATATTCTATCAAAACCATGCATGAGTTAAAAATGAACTACATGTATTACAAATATCTAAACATTGATAAATCAACGCGTCATCGATGCGCCCTGAAGTTTATGGGTATGATTAACTTTAAAAATCCAATTGAACGGTCTGTACAAGCAGTAATAAGGTGATACTGCTCATTTCAACGAATTTTATTTCAAAAATGTATGGGTTTTTTTTAAGAATGTTGTTCTCCTATACGTCTTACAACTTCAAAATTCAATTAGAATATTTCAGCTCTTTTCGATTTTTTCTTTTTTGAACATTAATTACATTTTAAAGATTATTATTGTAAAAACAACGGCATTAACTATAACTTTAGCACTTTTAAAATCAACACGAAAGCAAGAAAATGTATGCTACCTAATTTGAAACAAACTAATCAAGCAGAGCCTTTAAAATGGCAATATTAATAAACTACAAAGTTTCACGGTTTAATTCCACTAAATATATCGTTGCTTTGGTTATTACTTTATGTAAATAAGCCCAATATTTTCAAATTAATCACATATTCATTTCGCGAGGTTCAAAAGACAGTAAAAACCGCAGCAACTAAAACGTCCTAATTGTGTTAAAACCTGTTGATTTTCCGATTATGACAAATTTGGGCTTTTCAAATTGAAACTCATACTCCCCCTACGGAAGACATGACCTTAATCTCCCACAAAGGAAGTGTAGATATCTAATGCCGTCACCCATTCAGGTAAACCCCATTTGAAAATCACACTCCCTGTGTGGAAGATTAAGGTCGCGGCTTTCTTAGGGGTGTAATGATTTCAAATAGAATAGCCCAACTGGACGGTGATTAATAGAAGCGGCAAAGATTTATTGTTTGCGTCCGCAGAAAAGGGTCGTTTAATTACACCCCAGGGGTCAACGCTTCACTGGTTTCATCGGTTCTTAACTTGTAACAGTAAAAATATAACACAATAAGTATAAAATCAACAAAATATAATGAAATTTGCATTATTTTTTAATAAATATAAGCGGTTTAATTATAAATTTCAAATCAATATAAAACGTGCATTGAAATGAGTACAAACATGCATAGTATTGGTTCAATGTTATATCAAATATGGGTTAAATGTTTTGAGGATATTTGGGGTTGATTGCCCGGTAAACGTAGCTATAATTGAGTCATTAATTTGTTACGCTTTATAAGGCCGCGTGTTGGTGTCACTTCAAATATCTGTGCTCACTTTTTGAGGCTTTTGCGACAACAAACTGAATCATCTCACACTTCCATTAAAAGTGCAACAGTCGTCGTTTTGACACCGATTTTATAGAAGAAAAACACCTACATGTCAATAAGTAGAGTTTCTTATTTTGTACTAAAATGCTGCAATTTTTAAGATTGAGATTTAAACGATAAATTGAAGACAACAAAGTAAGTTTCAGACCCGTGTTTCTTGCTATCTTCAGTAGATAGCAAGTAAAAACATTATATAGAATGTGCCTTAAATATAGCGGGCGCTCTATAAATGGCCTTAATATTCATACAGAGGGTATCACAAAAGAGCTACATACAAAAGGTACTATATATATATTAAGTGTTACCATGGTTACTGTGCGTTATTTGACGTTATGTCATGTTATGATGGTATGTTACGTTGCTGGAAGTAAGAAATAATGACCCCATTTCATTGTGTTTTTTATGTTATCTTCAGAAGATAGCAAACGAATGCATGAAGAATTGACTACTTACAGCGCTATTATTACAGATTAAAGAATGTAGGAATGAAGAAAGAAGAAATGAAAGAAAGAAAGAAAGAAAGAAAGAAAGAAAGAAAGAAAGAAAGAAAGAAAGAAAGAAAGAAAGAAAGAAAGAAAGAAAGAAAGAAAGAAAGAAAGAAAGAAAGAAAGAAAGAAAGAAAGAAAGAAAGAAAGAAAGAAAGAAAGAAAGAAAGAAAGAAAGAAAGAAAGAAAGAAAGAAAGAAAGAAAGAAAGAAAGAAAGAAAGAAAGAAAGAAAGAAAGAAAGAAAGAAAGAAAGAAAGAAAGAAGGAAGGAAGGAAAGAAAGAAAGAACTTCAATGAAGGAGGGAGGTAGGGAAGGGAAGGGAAGATATAAAAGAGAGAAGGAAAGTCGGTGAGTGTAACTAATATACTCTGCAAAAAAGTGTGTAGACTTTCAAAACTTTTGTAAACACTTTGTTTGTAATCGATTTGTAAACATGCTAAAATGCTAAACATTTGATTTACTTGCCGATTAAAAAACGTCCTGAATCTATAAACTCATTTTTGGCATTGTATAATTTCAATTAAAAAACAAATTCCCATTTGGCACTGGTCCCTGTTTGTAGAGCATCATACTCGTAACCTGAAGGTTCCGGGTTCAATCCTGGGTAAAGATGGTTAATAAAACCTTCACCTTCATTTTATGTTGGATCAACATTAACCAACGCTGGTTCCAATATCAACAGTCTTAATTATTAAGTAAACAATTAACCAGAAATTATGGGTTAAAGATTTTCAAATAATATTATAAACAATCTTTGAGATTGGCAAATCTTAACCTTAAGTTGGTTAAATTTTACCAAGAAATTTAGATTGATGTTGATATTTGACTCTCTTTCTTTTACAATGTTTATCCTCTGCATGGCTACCAGTTTTATATGTAATAAAAAACAAGTTCATTTTAATAAATAACATAAAAATATTAAAACAAAATAGACCAAAAAAGCAAAAACAAACCCAATAAAATTCGGACTTACCTCTAACATATATGGCGTGGCCCTGTGATCCCTCATTCCATTTCCCAAAGTAAATTCGCCTTCATAAGGACCGAATGTTACACCGGCAGGTATATCAGTAGATGTCCAAACACCAGTCTCGATCTCAGACGATGATGATCCTCTCCCAGCCCTACCGGTGGTCTGCGATGGGCTTACTGACCTCGCTTGTGGACGAGTCGAAGGTGGTGAAAGATGTTGCTGCTGATGATGATGTAAAGATGAGCGAGAGTCAATGAAAGAAGATGAAGGAAGCTGCTGATGAAGTTGCTGATGAAGCTGCTGATGATGTAAGATGGGTGGTTGAAGCATGATTATATTTACTAACCCACCAGTGGGCAGTTGCTGTTACTTAAAGTTGCGGGTGCTATCTTTGCAGAAGCCACCGTTACCAGGAAGCTTATCCAGGAATACCACCAGAAGTTAACTTGGTAGCTACCACCGTGCGCTTCCAGCTCGCTGCAACCAACAACCATGAACTACCAAACTCAATTAGTGAGCATAGAGAAACGGACACAGGTTTTATCCCGGCTTAAAAAATCATCACCATAATCAGTGTCATTACCAAATAGCATTGATATTGAATATATCGGCTAAACTCTAACACACACGGGTGAGAAATTTTTAGTCTTTAACAGCTGGGAGCCACCACTGCTCAACAAAGACCGGTGGTTTTCCGAGTCGAGTTTTATCAAACTGGTGTAATGATGCACGTATGCGATGTAACTTGTTGCTGCTTGTACGCATGCGCGCGGTTAAATGGAAGATAAATCGCAAAGTTAAGATTTGAACCACACCTACATTTTGCGACAGTCTGGTTTAGTCAAAAATAAACCTCCAATTATGCTTAACTTTCTAAAATAAACCTACCATAAACGGTGATAGCTGCGATAAGATGTGCATACAAAAGATTTTGAACTATTATATGATTTGTTTGGCGTAAATCGAACAAACTGTGCACACATCACAATAAATGAAATCAAATATACGATTTTTATGTAAATAAAATGGAAAAGATGATTTGCGTATATGAAATCTTTTGACGGTTTGGCGAGTTTAAAGCACAGTCCCATATGTTGCTCGATGGTAAGAATAGCAACTCCCCAGTGTGTTAAGTCTACTCGCTGGCACGCGAAGCCGTGATCCAATTTTTTTTCTGACAAAACAGATTTCCTTTTTTCTTTTAACCAAGCAAAACTTATTCAATTGTCGTTGCTTTTGTAAGTCGATGTAAAATTTTCTTTTTTTAAGAAAAAGATCTGATTTTTTGTTGATTTTGGACTGCGGGTTTAAGTATGGTCAATCGTGGATAGTTGAGTTTTGTTGTTAAGAGTGACTAGTATGTTATTAACACCAGTAACGACTTCAAAGTGGTGCGTGTAAAAATCAAGTCAGACTTCAGAAAAACATAGAATGGTGTGTTTTGACTGCATGAAAAGATGATATGACATGGGTCACATGACTAGGTTTGACCACACTACCTCACTTTCTTGAAGAAGTACCACGGGTATGGGACGAAATATAAAGTAAGTCAGGATTATTGATTGAGAAAACTGTTTAAATATCTGTGTAAAAAAGACACATTCTTGTGAAGCAACAATCCCACGCGAAATGCTTGGGACAGTTTGTTTATTTTACGCATCCCCCGCTCCCCTTATTTAATGTTGAATGCTGAAAAATAGTAAAAAGTGGTTGCACTCAATGTCTGCTCCAACATTGTTTCTTGGGGGAGGGGAGGGGGGGGGGTCAAGCAAGTACATAACGTGAGCTATGAAACGTATCATGTATTTTCAGCCTTATGTTCCATTCACAGGTTTGATCTATAAAACTTCATCTGTCCCAACGATTTTCGCACAAGATTGAAGGTTTGAGACGCTTCCCCATTAAGACACAAAGCCAAGTCTCTGCATCTTTCTAAACACATTCTTGCACTTTGTAAACATGGTAAACGTGTTTAAATACTAGACATATTTAGAGCGTAATTGATAAATAATTGATTGATAATGTTTAGCCATTGAACATCAGTAGTTTCGTCGAAGCGCGTTAACACCACACCATTACCGTGGACTACAAATGCTATCTTCTGTAGATAGCTTGACTAGTTCTGCAGTACGATTCGCGCTCTTCACAACTAACGTACTGTGTCAAAGCTTCTTTTCCCCATTTTAGCAGATCTTATATTTAGCCATTGACATTTTGGGCTCTAAAAAAGAGGGATATCTTCCTCGTTTGCAGGTCGCGCAGGGTGCAGGGGAGATTGTAATAAACATATATTGCCTTGTCATATCTTGGCAACGGTGCTATCTTCAGAAGATAGCAGTATTCGGATAATAGTATAGGCTACACATTGTCAACTGAAATTACTATACGTTAGAAAGTACATTGTAAACACATAAAGAGTTTGTTTACTAATGTACAAATGGGGACACATGCAGGTATGTAGCCAGGATTTTAGTGTGAGGGGGAAAAGCCAAATTTTCGTCCCCATTAGTGACTTTTTACTCTTTGACGTCCCCATTTTTATCCCTGAAAGATTTCTGGGTGAAATTTCCTCCGGCATCCACGCCACTGGACACATACATGAAACCACCAACATGTGATCGCTCCCTCGACTCGACTGGACATAACTTTTTTGTCAGCATCACCGGGGACATTTCGAGTCGTACAAACATTTATACATTTTCTTTTTAAATCACGGTTAGGCGACCTACTTGTACTCGTAAATTGAGTATGGTCCCTGGTTTAACTTAAGTCCCAGTTAGAAAGTGAGTGTAATGTATGTGTTTGACGTGAAATGTCATTTAATATGTTTAAGTCGAAAAACCTGGTGAAAACAGAGTCTTATTCAGTGTTGCGTTGAGGGAAACGCAAATCAGTGTAAGCATCTCGGACCTGCCAGATGGGTGATGAGCAAGCCACAATTAGGATGGTCAGCAATTTCTTCTCATTTAATACTGGCTAAAGATACATCAAAACCATCCGACAAAGATTATCGTTAAGGTGATGGTGACCAGATTTTCGCGATTTTGTCATTATAGCAGAATTATATCGTTTATTTGGAATATAATGCAAATAGTTTATTTTGTATAAAGCACTGATTTTTGTTTAAGAATTAATCTGGCCTGTCTATAAAAGAAATACGTGAATTACATTAGGCCTACCTACACTGCTGTCCTTCTATGAGATGGAGTGTGGTAGCTCTTGGGGAGAGAGATGACAAAAAGACGAGATATGGAGGATGGAGTTAGAGAGGGAGGGAGAAGGGAAACGAGGGAACAAC
Organism: Amphiura filiformis; assembly: GCF_039555335.1. Taxonomy (NCBI): domain Eukaryota; kingdom Metazoa; phylum Echinodermata; class Ophiuroidea; order Amphilepidida; family Amphiuridae; genus Amphiura; species Amphiura filiformis. Next base: position 67,846 of record NW_027305719.1, read on the forward strand.
AAAAAGGGAGAGAGAGAGCGAGAGAGAGAAAAAAAAAACAGGACAGAAAGCGATGACACAGATGGATAGAGAGACTAGAGAGGATGAGAGAGATGATAGAGGGAGAGGGGAGAGATAGAAATTGTAAAAGTGAGGGGAGGAAAGAGGAGAGCGATTTGAGGGGAGAGAGAAAAAAACAGAGAAGAGGAGAGAAACAGGACAGAGAGAGGGAGATAGACAAGAAAGGGAGAGGGAGGGAGAGAAGGAGGGAGGAGAAGAGAGAGATGGAGAAAGGGGGAGAGAGGGGATCGAGGACCTCGGCAGAGAGATAATATAAAATATTGAATCAGAGGTGCCATATCTGATTACTGAATATCAAAACACATAAATTAAATGCCCCCAAACTTTACCAGCAGCACCTTAAGATATTGTCCAACTTAGGTTTCTCATCCCACTGTCGTGAGATACATCAAACGTATCCATTCAAGTTAATCGTGAGTACATCAAATTGATTCAGTCAAGCAAATCACCAATCAAGACGTGATTAACGAACTCATTTCCTTCAAATTATGATTAAGCTCTATGATAAAGATATACAGGCGGTGTCAAAATGATTGGTACCCATTATCTTCCAGCGACTTGAGTATTGACAAGACTGCCATCAGAATACAACCGAGCTACCTTATTTATAGATGAATGTTATACGTTCATAAAACTGTAAATCCCCAGTTATTTAGTTTATAACCAAACTTAATTAAGATCATTTTTTTTTTAAATTTAAAATGGCATTTCGTGATCCACAGCCTCATCCCCCCACTTTTTTTTCAAAATAAGTTGAGATTTTTATACCACTGGAAACCTCTGCAAACATTTTTTGTAGTTTAATTCGTTTAGCAAAAATATCGTCAAATTTGAATTTCGTTCTGGTATACCAGAACGAAATTACAACAGTGGCCTATGACAGTGTAATACACATAATCATGCATAACTCGCACACGCAAAATCGGAATCAACTCAAATTTTGGGAATAAGTTTTTTCGTGGATATCTACTGAAAAATGTCATAAAAAGTGGATGCTAGGATCACGAAATACTCCTTTAAATAGATCAATCATAATAAAACAAATCAACCTGTTATTATAATCACATTGTGCAATATCGAGGCGCCATCATTTAAAAGGCGTCAGTAAGAATAAATAATTATTATTATTGGCAAACAATATAAAGTTAAGTTGCATGTGTTATCATGGTTATTGTGATATCCAAAACAAACCCCATGTATACTAACAAATGCAAAATATGCAAAGCAGCAAGTGCACAAAAAATGGAAATCATTTATCTTCGTCAAATTATGCTAGTTTACTGTTCCTAATATCAATGTAATTACAATTAAATGATGGGTAAACGCACACATTTAGCCAAACAATAACAGTGTCATATTATTGTTTGTATTCATGTGTGAGTAATGCAACGCTCGCGAAAATTGGGCACTGGGTCTTTTCTGTTATTGAAGAAGCCAAAAAGTCATCAATTTTATTACTAAAATAAAGTGAATTATAATATATATATATCATTATCAATAATTAGGCCAACAGTAATTAATTATGAGCTTTTGTTTGGATTAGGGTGTTATTGTGAATAGTGAGACAGAATTAGGGACCATTCAATATTTAGCCAGGGGCCGGGGAAGTGGGAGTTTTAAGGGGGAATTCAAATTGTTTGGGGTCTTGAAGGGGGATCTGAACACTTTTTTACTTGAAACACGAGGTGGAATGTTAAGTTTTAAATCATGTAAATGGAGCAAAAGGGGAAAACAAGGGGAATCCGAAACTTTTGAGCAGACGCGAGGGGGGGAACGCGAAATATTTTGTCGATTTTTTTTGTCAAAACTGACGTAAATGTTCAACTATATCCCCTTTTGCCAGATGTGGTCAGAAATCATCATTTCGCATAACAATGATAATTTCCTCAATCAATTTGGCTCCATGAACGTTTATTCATGTGCCCTATATAAATTTATTATCACAAAATCACGAACTGCTATCTACTGAAGATAGCAATGCGAAGCACAGACTGATATGTAATTGAATATAGCGGTGCGAAGCACGAACTGGTATCTACTGAAGATAGCAATGTGAAGCACGGACTGCTATCTACTGAAGATAGCAGTGTGAAGCACGGACAGCTATCTACTAAAGATCGCAATGTGAAGTACGGACTGCTATCTACTGAAGATAGCAAAGTGAAATGAAGCACTGCTATCTACTGAAGATAGCAGTGTGAAACACGTATTGCTATCTACTGACGATAGCAATGAGAAGTACGGCCTATTCGCCGAGCTGGTTAATAAGGTAACCCTTATAGTGGTTTTTTTTCACAGAATTTTGCAAGAGTAACCCCTTTTTTTAAATTAAGTCATATCAAGGAGAAGGGGGTACGTACTGATGTTTACTAATAATAGTAATTGTGAAGCGCGGTCGGCTCTCTACTGAAGATAGCAATGTGAAACACGGACTGAACACTAAAAAAGGCGATGAACGCTGATTGCTATCTACTGAAGATAGCAGTATTATAGCACTCTGAAGCCCATATCATTATCTATGTACTGGAGATAGCAATATCTACTGAAGATAACAGTGGGAAGCACGGATTTCTATCTACTGAAGATAGCAATGTAAAGCACGGACTGCTATCTACTGAATATAGCAACGTGAATCACGAACTGTTATCTACTGAAGATAGCAATGTGAAGCACGGACTGATATGTAACTGAAGATATAGCGGTGTGAAGCCCGGACTGGTATCTAATGAAGATAGCAATGTGAATCACTGACTGCTATCTACTGAAGATAGCAATGTGAAGCACGGACTGCTATCTACTGAAGATAGCAATGTGAAGCACGGACTGCTATCTACTGAAGATAGCAGTGTGAAGTACGGACTGCTATCTACTGAAGATAGCAATGTGAAGCACGGACTGCTATCTATCATACTAAAGATAGCAATGTGAAGCACGGACTGCTATCTACTAAAGATCGCGATGTGAAGTACGGACTGCTATCTACTGAAGATAGCAAAGTAAATTGAAGCACTGCTATCTACTGAAGATAGCAGTGTGAAACACGGATTGCTATCTACTGACGATAGCAATGTGAAGTACGGCCTATTCGCCGAGCTGGTCAATAAGATGGCCCTTAGGCCTATAGTGTTATTTTTTCACAGCAATTTGCAAGAGTAACCCCTTTATTTAAATTAAGTCATATCAAAGAGAAGAGCGTCGGTGTTTACTAATAATAGTAATTGTGAAGCGCGGTCGGCTCTCTACTGAAGATAGCAATGTGAAGCACGGACTGCTATCTACTGAAGATAGCAATGTAAAACACGGACTGCTCTCTATTGAGTATAGTAATGTGAAGTAAGGACTGCTATCTACTGAAAATACCAATGTGAAACACGGACTGAAAACTAAGAAAGGCGACGCTGATTGCTATCTACTGAAGATAGCAGTATTATAGCACTCTGAAGCCCAGATCACTATCTATGTACTGGAGATAGCAATATCTACTGAAGATAGCGGTGTAAAGCACGGACTTCTATCTACCTGAAGATAGCAGTGTAAAGCATGGACCTCTATCTACCTGAAGATAGCAGTGTGAAGTGCGGACTGCTATCTACTGAAGATAGCAAAGTGAAATGAAGCACTGCTATCTACTGCAGATAGTAGTGTGAAACACGGATTGCTATCTACTGATGACGATAGCAATATGAAGTACGGCCTATTCGCCGAGCTGGTTAATAAGGTGGCCCTTACAATGTTATTTTTTTCACAGACATTTGCAAGAGTAACCCCTTTATTTAAATTAAGTCATATCAAGGAGAAGGGGTATGTGCTGGTGTTTACTAATAATAGTAATTGTGAAGCGCTGTCGGCTATCTACTGAAGATAGAAATGTGAAGTACGGACTGCTCTCTACTGAAGATAGCAATGTGAAGTACGGACTGTTGTCTACTGAAGATAGCAATGTGAATCACGGACGACTGCTGAAAACTAAAAAAAGCGACGAACGCTGATTGCTATCTACTGAAGATAGCATTATTATAATAGCACTCTAAAGCACGGATCATTATATATACTGGAGATAGCAATATCTACTGAAGATAGCAGTGCGAAGCACGGACTTCTATCTACTGAAGATAACAGTGTGAAGCACGGACTGCTATCTACTGAGTATAGCAATGTGAAGTAGGGACTGCTATCTACTGAAGATAGTAATGTATATGTGAAACACGGACTGAAAACTAAAAAAGGCGATGAACGTTAATTTCTATCTACTGAAGATAGCAGTATTATAGCACTCTGAAGCACGGATCATTATCTATGTACTGGAGATAGCAATATCTGCTGAAGATAGCAGTGCATGGACCTCTATCTACTGAAGATAGCAGTGTGAAGCACGGACTGCTATCTATTGAAGATAGCAGTGTGAAGCACGGGCTGCTATCTACTGAAGATAGCAATGTGAAGTGCGGACTGCTATCTACTGAAGATAGCAATGTGAAGCACGGACTGCTATCTACTGACGATAGCAATGTGAAGTACGTGCTATTATATGCTGAATATAATTATCGCCGAGTTGGTTAATAACATAACATAATAGGCATTTATTGAGCGCCCCACAAAGAACGGAGCGCTTTACAAGAAAATATATACAGGTACATGAACCAGATACATCAACTAATACAAACAATACAAAGCATAATATATGTCATGACAATTGGATAAGGTGGCCCTTATAGTGTTTTTTTCACAGAAATTCGCAAGAGTAGCTTCTTTTTAAATTAAGTCATATCAAGGAGAAGGGGTGCGTTTTTGTGTTAAGTCCAAAACAATACTGTAATTTTACAAAAATGAAAATGTAAATTAATGTCACAGGTAAATTCCCTGTTAGCCTATTTGATCAACTTTGCTTACGATTACATGTTATAACTGCATTAAAAAAAAGCTTACCAGGACGGAGGTTAAATAGGAAGGGCGCTTTTTAGGTCAAAAACGATACGCGGTGCACATTGCTATCTTCAGTAGATAGCTACACGAGATTGACATGCTCGTAAAATTCAGTAAATGCTTTATGCTTTTATAGAATTCAAATTAATTGACATCGGTCATGATCATATTTTTAGCCACAGATTGTAGCCACATTATCACACTTTGCACGACACATTTTTTAAAGATACACTTAAGGGGACATACTGACCATTAAATTGACAGAAATCATCGAACCTCGGCGTCACTGGCCACTTGGATGCAATTTATTTGTAAATCACATAAACACCACTCCCAACAAAGGTTGGTCTATATTCTCTCGGGAAAATGTACACCTTTTAACTTTCTAATGATGCTAATGAGAATTTGAAGCGAATTTGATGTATAGTAAGGCCCAAATATGGCATGATTATGAAGTGCTTTGCAGGCATAGGGCAATTTGATTCTAATTTAATCAAAGATATTTGATCATTCTCAAGTTTTACCCCCAGAACCACTGACCCATACTTGTAAAAGTTTATTGTTATTCGAATGTAGTTTGTATGGAAATTGTATTACCGGTAATGCAAATGTAAAACTGTGGTTATGTTTATTTGAAGGCTTGTAAACTAAACGAAGTTTTGATGCTCGCAGGGAGTGGATTAAAGTAAAATAGACCATGACAGTGACACTTAACGATGGACATTGGGAAGCGAAGCCACTCATCAAGCCAATCATTACGTGCCAATTACGGACCAACAGTTGCCGGTCATCTGCGAGGGTTTGAGCAGGGCGCAAGGCGGGCTACAAGTCTATTACCATAACACGCGTAGCAATCCCCTAGAGCGTGTCCAGTTCCATTTGTATCGCATTCAAATGGACAAACTGGACACATGGAACAGTATTTTTAAACAATAGTTAAATAGCTTAAGGCATTTTTAATTGGTCAAATTACAAGACACACTTGACAAAACTTGTTAGAAATTTGTTTCAAAAAGGGGGAATGACCAAGTTGGACGTTATATTATATATATGCTATCCGCTAAAAGGAAATGTAAAAGATTGAAAAGGGCCTAAGGGGTATCGTGACATCTTTTAAAAGGTATAACTATAGGGCCTAACAATAATAAAATAATAATGGATTAAATAAGCAAGCCTGAGGCAGATAAACACTTGGCTCAAGATGTGATCATATATCTACTGTAAAAAGTTGAGGACATGTGGCCTATAAAAGACCTACTTTTTAAGTATGACTCGAGTAAGACAACTTAAACATGTTAAAGGTGTCGCGAGATGTGTTATCTAACACAAGTCAGCCTAGTTTTGTTTAACCCCCTGAGCACTACCTGCCGATCTAACATTGCCTCTGATTGGTCAATTACATGATATCTTCATTTTAATCACCAATCAGAATGGAGCTTTGCAAGTAATTTACCCCAATTGTTTTATGTGGTAAAATTATTCTAACAATGATGCTGATTGGTCCAAAGGAAGAAAGAATATAAAGGGTGAAGTCAAAGAGAACTGGACACTTTCTGTGGTAGGTATACATTAAAGTACACGTAACAGTCAGTAGTTGTTCTTCTTGAAATATGAGCAAAGAAATTAATGAAAACAATATATTTATTAACTATAATAAAGTTTTTTTTATATCGTATGGTGTGACCTGATTGGGCCAAGGGGCATGGGAGCTGAAATCAATTGTGGGTAAATAAAAAATTAACACAAAATATAGATGCATAATTATGTCAACCTTATCTTAAGAGTGATTCCATTTAATTTGCTATCTACTGAAGACAGCATCTTCTATGTGTCTCAGTTATAACCCTTCCTCCTGTAAGCGAGCTAGCAGATTATGCAGATAGCTATAAAAGGAGAAGTCAAAATTTCGTCTCCTCTCGGATCGATACATGCCCCTTTTGTCCTCCTGTCGCCTCTTGGTTGCAAAAGTCTGGTTGCGTCCGTGCTGTCTACTGAAGATAGCAAAATACATAATCGCGTATGACATCCGGAACTCTTTGAATTGGATGATAATTCTGGTGGTTGTTTTTTCTTTCTTTCTTTCTTTCTTTCTCTCTTTCTTTCTTTCTTTCTCTCTTTCTTTCTTTCTTTCTTTCTTTCTTTCTTTCTTTCTTTCTTTCTTTCTTTCTTTCTTTCTTTCTTTCTTTCTTTCTTTCTTTCTTTCTTTCTTTCTTTCTTTCTTTCTTTCTTTCTTTCTTTCTTTCTTTCTTTCTTTCTTTCTTTCTTTCTTTCTTTCTTTCTTTCTTTCTTTCTTCTTTTTTGTCTTGTCTTTTTACCTCTTTTTACACACACAAAATCATGACATGTTGTTATATGACAAAAGCTGTCTTTTTGGTAAGAAGTATAGCCTATGTGATTATAATTCTTTAAGTCAAAAAAAAATCCGCTGAAAGTTCTTCGTGTAATCAAAAATGTGTTCAACTCTAGAAGAGCGAAGATCAGAAGATCAGGTACGGAAATTGTTATAATAGTTTGGAGTTAAATTTTCTCACAGTGTTGAGAAACTTTTTTTCAGTTCCTGTATTGGCTCTATCAAGAGCGACCTTACACCAGCAGAAATGACGGTAGACCATGGTAAACAATTCAATTAATGGAGTTAAAAAACAGATTAGCAAAAGTGTTTCACAAAAGCTTACGAAATTAATTTCTATATGTGACAGGTCAATTGGTTCTTTTCTTCCTTCTTAAAAAAAACCCTACTTAATCATTTGTTCAATCTTGAAAATAGTCCTTAAAAAGTCCATACACAACGCTAATAAATTGCATTTGTGTATAAAGCAGATTACTCGTACACATGCTACGCAATTTTACGCTCGCGTTCTAGAATAAAAGCCCGAATTAATACGACCGTGTGTAGCATTCAATATGCGCTAAATGTCACGACGTCCTGTACAACAAAAAGTCAAGATTATTTTAACAAATTGAATTCTTTTTGTACTTCAAAAGCAGGACATTTGTAAGTGGGAGGGACTTTCACTTAATTTTGGGAGTTGTTTTTACCCATTTATGTGTGGGAATTTCCGTGTATGATCCCACATGTTGCCACACCATGTACACTGCGTTAACAAAAGCCCGTGTGTCAGCCCACAATGTTAGGTAAACATACAGCTTTGAACATGTCTCGTAAACTTAA